>NW_006912346.1:0-25911 GCF_000523435.1 Bipolaris zeicola 26-R-13 | reverse complement strand
CAAGAAGAGCAAGCTGGAGATCTGATTCAAGATAAGTTGATAGATAATTGCGTTGTTGAGACATGACGCGTTATAGTGTTGAAGTTATCGCGCTGGTGGGGCGCGAGCGATTCGCTTGGGTGAGCGATTCGCTTGTGAACCACGTTATGTACTATCAAGAGTTCTTTAAGATGCTTAAAAACTGTTTTATAAGCATTTATTAAGGATTAAGGGTAAAAGCGAAAGTAAGAAAGACGCGCTTGTCTCCTTTTGAGAGTAAAATACTCCCAAATTTGGACTAGTATATTCTAAGCTGACTGTAGAAAGTCCTTAATAGACCTGGTTGTGATCCCAGCATGTTCCCGTCGTATGTGCCAACCCGCACCATTAACAGTGCAGTTAATGACATATGGAAAATATGCCCTCTTTGCTATCCTGCATAGAGTTTGAAATAACAGAAATAAGACCGAAGAAGCACGAACAAGCTAGGAAGAGTGCGTATCATTGGTTTGATATGAGATTAAACTCCAGGTTTTAAGCACTTGCCACTTGACAGTGAGATCCGGATCGTCCGGAAAAGCGCCATCTATCTACACGGCACGAAAATGTATTAGTGAAGGTACGATTCATTTCATCAGTGCCGCCTGCCGTTTCCAAACATTTACAATAGCGGTATAAGAACTCGTATTGATCTGAACGGATTTGAACTCACGATGTGCTTCAATCTGTCTACTGAATCATCTATACAACGATATCTCACATCCTGTCGAAACGCAGCGGCCGCTTGGCAATAGCAGAGAAGATGGTGGCACTTCGCACCAGCCTTCACGCCACTGTTGCAGCTCTCATACTGGTGTCCTCGCACGCAATCAGCACTGTACTGGAAGACCGTGGGACGAATAGCGACGGTGATTTTCGTCCGCGTGCCGATGTCCCAACGCTCAATTGGACGTTGAAGAGCAGCTCAAAAAGCTTGGAATTCCGGTCAATGGGTTCCAAATCCATCTCAAAACTACCCGTGAGCCCAGTCTCGGCTCTAGCCCAGATAACCAGGTTGTTAAGCGCAACGCCCGCGTTGGAATATCCCCGCTAGAAGCAATTCAATTCCAGGCTTTCTATGGAATCGATGCACAGGTTGGTGGAAAAACTTCTCGGATGTTGGTTGACACTGGCGCAGTGCTGACTTATGGGCTACCGTCGGAAAACGTCACTTGTGTCGATCGCAATCTGAAGTAGGTGCCTCAGTCACAATGCAACTCCACCGAGTTCACACCATCTACATATTCTGGTGGGCAGATTCCGGATCGGCACTTTAACATCACGTATGGCAACGGTGATATCTATTAGGGGTCTGCTGGCTATAAACTAGTCTCTATCGGGGGTTTGACTGTAAAAACAAACAAACAGTAGTTAAAGTTAATATTGCCTATTGAGAGGTCGTACCTGCGGGCAATTAGAACGGAATTCTTGGCCTTAGATTCCCCAATCTCCCTAATGTCTATCCAAGATTAGATCCAAGCAAGGACAGCATCTCCTATCCTAATCCTCACAACCCAATTTCATACAACCCAATTCCATACAACCCATGAATGCTTGGCGCTTTTGAGGCCGGTGTCATCGACAAGCCGGTTTTTCACACTTCTCCTTGAGCCCCAGAGAATACAAACCACCGTGTCGCAATTACTTCTGGGATTTTGTGCCAGACGGCATGAAAAATCGGTGACCAATTCATCCCGTGGCAAGAACGATCCAGTTCCGACAATGGCCCGCGGGCCTATACTGTATATTCCGGCAATTCTTACTCGTATCTTCCACAATCAATCATGGATGCATGGCTGAAGACATTCAATCCGCCTAGTATCACTAACAGTCAAGGTTCCTACGGACCATGCAATGCCACGTTTAGCTCTGTAGCTATTTGGATCGGCGGAAAGGATATCCCATTCGCGAATTCATCTTTGCTGCTATAGCTGCTATACGGAGCAGTTGACGGCATACTAGGATATTGTTGGACAGGAATTCAACCGCGGGGTTATTTTCTAGGATGAACATTCCTGTCAAGTGTAGCGGCGACACTCGATATGACTCCAGGCTCTGAGGGAATGGTGTTCAGCAGTTTAGCCAAGGTAATATTATTCTAAGCGAATTCGGCTCATAGCCTAACACTGCTATTTTGTTACTTTCTTCTTTGTCTATTGTGTTCAAGATGGATCGTTTCAGCGCTAAGATCTTATACAATATTCACCCTTAGTAAGGAGACTCTTAAGTCAAGTCACTTATAATTCTGCATATGTTGTGTATTGCAGACCAGTGCAAGTATATCAGTGAAGTCGAAATCAAGATATTGGCCAGTAATTCCTCTAATCCGAGGTGTGCATGGCAGATTCCCAAGGGCTGTTCTTGGCTGGGTACACATACCATTAGAGTATCACGACACTAGCACAGGCACAGGCAAAGTAGCGAATCACTCTATACACTAACAGCGTAGTGGCATAAACGGTCAAGCCAACCGGTTTTTAGCGTCATGGCAAATTCGCCTATTTGGTAAAGTCGTCCATCGTTAGGGTCGGGGCGGAGCAATCATTGCGCCGTCCCGACCGTTGCACTTTCCTTATCATTACAGCATCAAGTGGGATATCAACATGGAGCGTTGTGGTAAAGATATGTGACTATTCGGGTTGCCGATAAAGTACTCCAGTCAGACTTCAACACTATGTGACGGAAGGTCTCACCGCTGCGGCGTAGATAGGAAGCAGCCCTCGTTTTCGACGCCGAGTCCGGCTTTTGCTCCGGCATGGATTTGGCGGCTGTTGAACACGCGCTCTGACTTCAAGCGAACATTCCACTTTGAGAGAAGCAAATGCGTCAGCCATTTCCGCTTTTGTCAGGAGGTTGAAAAAGAAACCGTGAGCGAGTCTGTAAAGATGGTCCGAGATCCGGGCCGAAATATTCATCCGCCGTCTGCATACGGGCGATACTTCTATTTGGAGCCTTGACTATTATATTTTCGGTGTTGTCCCGATGTTCCATAACTTGTGCCTCACGGTGTGTCATCTGTTGTAAGATGGATGCACATCCGGAATTGTTTCCATTTGGCAAGCTTCACGAGGAAGATGGATATTGTGGGTTGACCATATTTGGCAACATTAGAGATTCAGCGTTGAGGCAGTAGGGTTCCCGGGTATCAATAGACATGGTGGACTCTGATTGCGTTCGTGGTTTGACTTTCACACTACGGTTATCCGGATTTCAGCCAAACTAGCTGTTCAAACTTCGGTAGCGTCATAACAAAGTCTTTGACATTTCAAATTGTCAAATCTATCATGATGACTTTGTTCCAGCTTCCGGCATATCCACTGGAATTCATTACATATGGAGTTGCCTTTGCAAGTAACTCCTGTGGTGGACTCACTATCTAGGTCTCGCTCATACCCTCCGCCTCTTCCTCATCAGACGCGGCGGCGTGTGAACTGTCCACCAAATGTCATCCAGCCCGTCGTCGTCATGGCCCGGCTCCTCAACCACCTCCCCTTGCCTCTCTTCTTCCGTCGTCGTGACATGCTCTTCAGCCACCGTCGCGCCCCGAACGAACCTCGTCATTTGGCCCAGCGGCATCATCTGCTCCGCGACGACGCACCAAAGCTCGTCCACCAGCACCTCTGCGGCCGCTTTGAAAACGGGCTTGAACCAGCTTCTTTCCCCACCACCAACCTTGGTTTCTTCTTCCTCTTCGTCGTCGTCGTCCTCCTCGACAATCCCCTGCTCCGTCTCCGCGGCCGCGACCAGCAGGAACGGGACGTCGCCGAATCGCCAACGCGACTTCCCCTCGTGCGCCTCCTTTACTTTCGCCGGCGACGTCCGCAGCACCGAGGCCATGGCGGCGGGTGATGCGCAGAGGAAGACGGGCAGATCAAGACCCATCGGGAGGTCGCCAGACTCGCGCATGGCACGATAACTGGCGCGCGCCTTGTCAACCCAATCTCGTCCCGTCCCCGCCTCTCCCTTTCCTTCCTCGCCCTTGTCGTCCACCTCGACCCAGCGGATCTCGAACAAGCGTCGCGCCTCGGCGATCTCCTCGGCCGGCTGCCCTTCCTCCTGCAACGCCTTCTGGATCGGGATCTCCGCCATCTCCCGTGCATGTGTGTGGAATTTAGCCACGTCCGACTCCGACATGGTGGCGACAGCACTGGAAGTATAGAAGGCGACGAAGCCCCAGGCCCCGCCGCCCGCCCGTTTGCGCCAAGTCTTGAGCCAGTCGGGGGGAGGTGGCGGAGGCCGTCGCTGCTGCTGCTGCTGCTTCTGCACAGAAGACGATGATGGCGCGGCGGCGACAGAAGAAGAAGACTCTTTCTCGAGCTTCATGCGGCGTAGCTGCTCCTGCCACACGACGCGGGCCATCTCCATAACGCCGTCCTCGCCGAGCGCTTCGCGGAAGCCGGCCTGCATCTTGGCACGCTCCTCGTCAGACAGCGCGGCGTTGTCCGCGGGCGTGGCGTGGACATACCGCTGGAAGTTCCAGCCGGGCGGCCAGTAGGTGCTGGCGGCGTCAGTATAGGAGGTGAACAAGCTGGACGGTTTCGACATGGCTCTGGGTCCGAGGCGGGGTGGATGAGGTAAGTAGTAAGTTGGGAGGGTGCACCGCTTAGGCGAGATTGATCGAGTGCAGAGACCAGGGGTGTAGACGGGCTTTTAGTACCAGGTACCTAAAGTCTCCGGGCATGTGGCTCATTTAGGAAGGTAATTTCGTGATGCGCCACTTTGCAGCGCTTAGTATGCACAGTGTAAGCGGGTACCTTTTTTTTCTGCAGGGGAAGACGTGCATCAAACCTACTTACCGCGAGTGCAGGCAGTCTAGGCCTTGATAGTGTTAGGGCTAACGTCTGTCATCAAACGTCGAGATGTCACCGAGATACCCCGCCGAGAGCAAAATGTCACACGCGAAGGAGTAAAAGCAAAAAAGAGAAGAGGTTTTTGAGTGAGAGAGATTGTTGTATGATTAACTTGCAATTGACAGCGTTGCTAATTGTACTGGCCTGCATTGAAGGCGGGGACTTAGCCACGGCCAATTGCATGTAGTCCTGTAGTTATTGCATGAGAGCACCCAAGCAAGACAGAGCCGTCAAACGCCCCAGTCCACGATTGAAAGTACTAAAGAGTATGTACAGGCACTACCGACTTCCAGTCTTCTTATTTTGAAGGCGATCCCAGTCCTATCTGTGCTCTCAGCCTAGGCGAATTCACCCCAGGCCATCCAACGGGCACGCCACCTGGCGCGTTGCCTGCAGCAGACGCCCGTGTCTGGACCGGGCCTCGGGGTCGCAATGGAGCCAGCGACGAGGCGCGCGTGCCGTCGTTGTCGCTACTGGGCGCCAGGGTCGAGCGGGCGGCGAAAGCGCCACTGGCTATGGTGCCCCCGTTCACGCAGTACGCGACGTCGAGCAGGAGGTTGGAGCAGTCGTCCTTCAAAGCCTGCACGCGGAAAAGGGTCATGGGTTAGCTCTCTTGAACACTATTGGGGACAGTAAAATGAAAATCGGCGTACCGGGTTCCATGTTTGCAACTGCGCGAAGGTGATGCCGAATTGGTCCTGGACTTTTCCACAGTAGTCTCCCGATTGGATAACATACCATCTGGGATGACAAGTTAGAATTCAGCCCTAGGTATGCGAGCAATGCACTGATGCGGCCTTGCAAAATGCAAACTTACTCGTAGCACTCGCTGATGGTGCCGGGAGGTGTAGACGTCGGGGCCGGGACGGGTTGGGACGTGTCGGTCGTGTTCCAGTCGCTGGTCGGCTGCACGCAGTAGTTGAAGCCCGAGAGAAGGTTACCGCACGCATCGTCGATCTGTATCATCGTCCGGCTTAGTAAACAACTTTGCTCCTCAAGATCCAACTGTAAAAGATGTACTACTCACTTGTGGGTTCATGCCAAGGAACCAGTTCAAAGGAACAGTCTGGTTCAGCGCTACAATCTCGCAATAGTCTCCCTAAACACATTGAGCCTCGCACGTCAGGATTGGATAGGGTAAATCAGGTGTCACTTACCGGCTGCACAACATAGTACTTTCCGCACTTGGTCGTGGTGCCCTCTGCCACGGGGCTCGGCCTCGCCGCCGTAGCGGTGGCGTAGATGGCCGTCTTCGTAGCCGTCGCGCCGGGCACGGTGGTAAACGAGGCCTCTCCGCCGGGGGGCCCAACGCAGAGGTTCTGGTCGACGAGGAGGTTGGTGCAGTGCGGGTTAATTGCTGTTGCGTGTCACGGTATCTTGTCAGTACTATAAACCAAGGTTGCCAGGATTGCAGAGCCATTAGACAGGTGCGCATGGAGACCGGGGAAAGACGTACTCGGGTTCCAAGCGGTAAGTTGATGGAACGGGACGGAGAACTGCTTCGCAATACCGACGCAGGTGTCGCCGCTCTTGACGACGTAGTCATCGCAAGCTGCAGGCAGGCAGAGTTTCTGTTGGCAGTTCTGCGTTAGAAACGACCCCGAACACGGGAAATTCATGCGTCAGGCATGGTTGAGAAAGAATGACGCACCTGTCCAAGCTGCAGATTCGTGCAGTCCAGGCGGAGGCTGTTCATCACGATCAGCCCTCCGGTGGACACATGGTTGGCCTTGGAGATGGCGACGCAGTTGTCGCCGCTGACAACCTCGTGAGTGCGGCCCCCGACGCACGCGGCCGTGGCATAGCCCGAAGGCGCGTAGTTGCCCAGGCTCGTCACGTTGGTCTTGAGCGTGGGCGTGGCCGTTGGGTAGCTGAGTCCGCAGCGGCCCTGGATCTCGGCCCAGGCCCGCGCCATCTCGGCGTCATAGTTGGAGTAGGCGGTCGACTGCTGGTGACGGAAGAGGTTCACGATGCACTCGGAACACAGCTGCTCCGTGGTGTAGCCTCCGAGCAGCTCAGTCGGGTCGCTAGCGTCCCCCAGAGTCTTCTCAAGGAACTCTGCGAGCCAAGGTCAGCTTTGAGCATAGTGTACCGGCACCAAGGAGCTTGGGTATGCTGTAACAAACCTGTGCAGTATTCGCCAGAGGCAGAGTCCTTAAGACACATCTGGGCTTGGACGGATGAAACAGCGTCTACCCAGTACGTGGAAGGATACCCCGCCCTTGGCTGAGGGTCATTGGCGCAAGCCTTTTCCACGTTGGTGCGGTAAGTCTCAAAGGCAGGCGGGCACTCCTTCCGACACAGAATGTCCATCATGGTCTCGTTCTGGACTGTGTAGAACTGACTGCCGCCCAACAGGGTCAGCAGTTCCTGAGGGCATTCCGGGATTGGAGATGACAGTGCTGTATTGCACTGCGCCGACACACCGTCAAAGAGGGTGTCTGTTTGATTGATGAAGAAGAAGAACTGAAAGTCATTTCGTTAGCAAGTCTGCACTCGGTATGATGGCAGTAGGACTATCGAACTCACGCTTGGGTCGGCTCCCAGCGTCTGGGGCAGAAGCATGCCGAGCACACCCAAGAACCAGAGAATCTCCATTGTAAATCGCAATGGCCCTTCTGCTGTAGGTTGCCTGAGGTTTCCAAATATCGAGCAGCCTTCACAGAGATATTTCACTGACCTAGGCTTAAAAGTCTAGGGGTGATTAGCCAGGTCGAACCAGACAGCCGAGTGTGCGATGGAACCAAAGGTGCAGATATGGCCGGATCCTTTCGCTGCTCTCCGTCGATTGTTCAGCGCACATGGCCAAGGCCTAGTTATTAGATCTCGCCACTATGCAATCCTCCCGGTGCTTAGAATAGAAGCGGTAGTTCACGCGGGAGATTGCGATATACCAGCAAAGCTAATTAATCACGTCCATAAAAGTTTTCCATCACCACCATCATGCAGGGGCCGACATTAGCGTAACACTAACTGTATTTCAGGCCCTCTACTCTCTTGATCTACTTCCCTCTCTCTTGTGTTTTTAATCTTATGTTAAAAGATATGAGTCAAGTACAAAGAAGAAGACAAGAACAGGAGCGAGAGAGAGAGAGAGACCAAAAACGATGGATAAACAATGAGAGAAGGAGAAGAAGAACAATAAAGACAAGAGATAGAGAGGTGTATGTTCTCTCCTGCTCTCTTTTTTCCTTATTAACGTAAAATGGTATGATTTTCGTTGAAGCCTACGCTAAGCAGGGGGGGAGGGGGGCCTAATTCTAGGGGTGAAGAATAACTTTTATGGGGGTGGTTAATAACCTTGGGCCGATATGCTCCGCTACACCCCCACTTGGCGTAGTGTTGAACGGACTTATACCTTGATTGGTACACCTGCCAATATACAATGATGTATAGGGGCACCTAAGCGAGGTAAGAAGATAAGTCTCGGCCGTCATACACGGCAGAAATAGTAAGATGAGGCAATGTATATCAGCCGATGAAGACATAGTCGCTCGGCCTGCTGATCCAGTCGGAATATAATGAAAGTCGACCATGTCCCTTGAGCGAACCGTAGGACTTTGGACTTAAAATCTATATTTCGTTGCTTGGTTCAGTCGACAACAAGCAACATGGCAGGACCAAGCAGACTGCTGTATCACTGCCTCTGCATCCTGCTGGTAGTGGCCGGCTTGGTTTACTTGGTCGAGGGACAGCAAGACTATTCATGTTCTCCAGAGAGGCCTTGCAAGCTGGGGTGCTGCGGTAAGAACAATGTAAGTCGTCTGCCTGCTCTTATCACTTACCACGCGGGAGCCTTACTAAACACTTGTACAGGTATGCGGCATGGGCCCTTCCTACTGCGCCCCTGCGAACTGCACGTCCGGCTGTGACGCAAAGAGCGAATGCGACCCGGGATGGGGCTCCCAATGGAGCACCCGGGAGAAGTGCCCGCTCAATGTGTGCTGTTCTGAGTTTGGGTTCTGTGGGACGACCGAGGACTTCTGCGGCGACAAGAAGGTCAAGAAGCCGAGCTGTAAGGGCGGCACCAGCGCCGCCAGCAAAGTGATTGGGTACTACGAAGGCTGGTCAACCAGCAAGGGCTGCAAAGGACGTAAGTGACCTTGGTGATTCTAACTAGAATCGTACTCCAAGAAGAAGCAGAAGATGGTTTGGCTTCGTACAATACTGACCTCTTGGTTTACTGCAGTTAACCCGGAGGACCTGTTGTCCGGGGCATATACCCATCTGAACTACGCTTTTGCCTTTATTGATCCTACCACATACAAGATCGCCAATATGCAGGACTCCGATGAGAGATACATGCCACGTCTCACGGGCTTGAAGGACTACAACCCCGGGCTAGAAGTTTGGGTAAGAATCCGTAGCCAAAGCGCATACCCGATGGACCCTGGTGGCTAACAGCTGCTTTCGACAGATTGCTATTGGAGGATGGAGCATGAACGATCCTGATCAGCCCACAGCGCGGACTTTCTCCGAGCTGGCGGCATCGAAGTCGCACCAGGACGCTTTCTTTGAGTCCCTTTTGTCCTTCATGGACAAGTACGGATTCGACGGAGTCGACATCGACTGGGAATACCCGTGAGTTATGAGCCAAGCTTTGGTCGTGTTGCGTCGTGTTTCAGTGTTGATGCTAATTCGTATACGCCTTGCTAGTGTGGCTGAAGAGCGTTCAGGAAAGCCGGAAGACTTTGACAACTATGTGACTTTCCTCAAGAACCTCCGCGGCGTGCTAGGAAACCGGGGTCTCACCATCACGCTGCCGGCCTCGTTTTGGTACCTGCAGCACTTCGACATCAAGAATATGGAGCCTATCTTGGACTGGTTCAACATCATGAGCTACGACCTGCACGGGACGTGGGACGGGACGAACCCGTACTTGGGGCCGTACATCAACTCGCACACCAACCTGACCGAGGTGGACCTGGCCATGGACCTCCTGTGGCGCAACGACATCGACCCCAAGAAGGTGGTCATGGGCATGGGCTTCTACGGGCGCAGCTTCACCCTGTCGGACCCGTCGTGCAAGACGCCCGGCTGCGGCTTCTCGGCGGGCGGCAACCCAGGCAAGTGCTCGGCGTCGGCGGGCAGCCTGATGTTCTCGGAGATCAAGGAGATTGTGGATGCGGGGGCGGACGTGGTGCACGACAAGGAGGCCGGGGTGAAGATGGTGACATGGGACACGAACCAGTGGGTCTCGTACGACGACGAGGAGACGCTGCAGGCCAAGATGGACTTTGCCAACGAGCTGTGCCTGGGGGGCGTCATGGTGTGGGCCGCGTCGACGGACGACAATCAGGGCACGGCGATCCGGGCGCTAGCCAAGGCGGCAGGCAAGACGGATCTGTCCGTGTCGGCACTGGCGGCGACGGCCAAGAACGACCCGAGCCAGTGCGTGTGGGGCGAATGCGGGGCCAACTGCCCCTCGGGCCTGGTCCCGGTCTCCGAGTCGTCGGGCAACAAGAACCCGCTCGGCATCGAGCTCGGCTGCACCGAGGGCAAGCGCAACTTCTGCTGCCCGTCCAAGGACCCGCCCACGTGCAAATGGAAGGGCAGCCCCAAGTTCTGCGGCATGCTCCCCAGCAACCAGTGCAGCGACGACGAGATCGAGGTCTCGGCCAGCACCGACGGCTGCTGGACTGGCCACAAGTCGCTCTGCTGCACCAAGAAGGCCTCGACCGACGTGCTCGATGCCTGCAAGTGGTTCGGCGCCGCCCCCATCTGCACCCTCAAGTCCTTTGTCCCCTCGCTGTTCGGTCCGCTCGGAGGCGCCTTCTCCTTCCAGTCGTACGGCTGCGGCGACGACAGCAGCAGGCCCAAGGAACTCACAAAGGCAAAGCAGGGCCAAGGAGGCCAGCAAAGCTGCTCCTACAACGGAGGGTTCAAGAGTTTGTGCTGCAAAGACCCAGTCCCATGGACGGGTTGCAAATGGTAAGTTTTCCCAAAATCAAACCACCGTCACCACATACTGACTCAACATGTCCGTGCTAGGCGGGCTGGAAGCACCACATGGGTGCAGTGGGAAAAACTGCTCGTCGGGCCCATTGGAAACCTCTTCTTTGACTTCTCGACGGAATGCAAGACGGGCTGCGAGCCCGGGGAGACGACCGTAGCCACGGATGGCTGGGGCTGCCGGTCGGGCACCTACTCCTACTTCTGCTGTTCTGATCCAAACAAGCCAGCCGTGCCCGAAGTGCCTGATGTTAAGCTCTGCTACGGACCCAGCCACCTCGAGCAGCTCGAGAGCGGCCCAGAGGAAGAAAGCAACCTTCCCAACGTTTTCGAGGAGGAGCACAGATTCGACGGAGAATGCGGGACCGCAGATACCACGCGCCTCCTCCGAGGGAGAGACCAGGGCGTCGATTCTTCAAACTCATCCATAGCATTCCTGGCGAGGAGGGCAACGGGCGAAGAGCTGGCCTACATGGAGACATCCGAGCTCCTCGGCACCCGTGATCTGGCCAAACGTGGCGCTCGGGAACGAGTCGCCATGGCGCTGTGCGGTCCTCAGGGCCAGAAGTCGAGCATCTGGGTGCAGTCGCACCCGGGCGCGTCGAGCATCATCCGGACGACAGGCAAGGCGTGGACGGTGGCGCAGCAGGGCCTTTGTGCGGCTGTGGGCTTGACGGGTCTGAGCACGCTGGCGCCCTCGACGGACTGGGTGACGGAGCACGTGCTGGAGAAGCAGGAGTTCCGCAACGCGCTCGAGTACATGGCGGCCGGCAAGACGCCTGCGGGCACCGCGCTCCGGGCTGGCACCGTGCCGTTCGCCCAGGTCTTCGGCGCCAACGGCATCTTCCAGCAGAACTGGCCGAGCGCCACCTACACGAGCCTGCAGTTCACGCACAATTGGGTCGGCAACATCAACGACTTCTTCACCGGCCTGCTGGGCCGCACCGCCGATGCGGGCCTGTCGAACCGCTTCATCGAGAATCTGCAGGTCTGCGACCGCGACTTCAACGTGTACAAGGAGTACATGGTCGCGGGGCTGGACTTTGTGTCGCGGTCCAACTGGAACGGCTACAACGCCCAGGACCGCGTCGGCATCCTGCTCGACATCGTCGACATGCACAACTACCGGGGCGAGAACCTTGTCGTGGCTGCCTTCTCGTCGACCTACACCAACATTGCCACCCTGTTCGGCGACCTCACCCGCTACGCCGCGACCCAAGGCATCACCTACGACTTCCAGGACGCCTGGGAACAGATCATGCCCGACTACCTCGCCTGGCAGGTGGACAAGATCCGCGACACGTTCGGGACGTACGTTAGCGAGGAGCTCCTCTACTGGGCCAGTCCTGTGGCCGCACTTACACACTCCCCCACCGTTATCACGGCCATGACCAACACACTTACCGACCTCCAGACTAATGCCAACACATATCTGTCACTTCAGATTGCGGCCATGACGCCCTAGTGTCACGCAAAAGTCGGTAGTCGAAATGAGGTAGTCAAAATGAAGCTGACCAACATTTGATTGCTGTCCATCATCTCCAGTCCCGTGAAGCTGACCTGGCGTTGTGAATTACTGTCTGCTGTCGAGTGGAGGCTTTAGCTTTCATTCAGTTGCGTAGTTAGTACCACAAAGGGATGACAACAAGAATTTGCTTGAGGCAGCCAGAGTAATGCTGCTGAGCACAGTAGCCGGATCATGAGCCAAGTTTGATGGGCTTCGCTCAAGACGCTAGTCGGCCAGGGGTAAGCTACAGCGATATACATAGAACATTGATATGTACCTGCATGGTTAGCACAACAGAAGCATGAGAGGCTTGGCTGACTTGGCAAGTTGCTTTTGCTTTGGGCTACGACGTTGCTTTTTTTTCATGGCTATAATCCTGATGAGATGGGTCGCGATATGAAGGAGGACTAGGTCGTGTGCTTTTGCCACCTCCTACACGCAGGTGTGTAACGACCTTGAACAACCCAACCTTTCGTGCATGGCTTAGTGATAGATGTTCGTTGCAAAACATGCGATGTGATTAGTCAATTTTCGATCAAACTTGGAATGCTGCCTGCACATGCAACAGTCTCAAATTTGGCACAGAACAAGCAAATAAGCATTCTTACGGTGACAGTACCAGACGGCTCCCACACAATTTTGTGTAGTCTGGTTGCGTATCTTTACGCAATATATCGTCATATAATCAGGTTTCTGTCGTAGCTGAGTTCAGCCGCACGGCGCGCTCACGCCTACGAACAAAAACATTGGATTTTCCTTCCATATCCACCAATCACTACGATGGCTGGCTGTGGTCCTCGCTCTCGTCACATTTCTCTACCAGGATGAAAGTATCGGTCTCTCAGCTACTGGCTGCAGGTATCGATTGTTCAGCTTGCGCCTTAACATTAGCTCGATCTCAGCGGACATTGCGAGGTCGATCAATGCGCAATAAGGTCAAGTCCTCTCCGCCTTTGGTTCTAGACATCCAGCCGCATTGCGCTAATCGGTGTTGCGTGTACTGGAACGACAGATTTGGATGGACGTGTCGCGAGTGCCTCAGATCAACATAACTAACCCCGCTTGTGTGCGGCTGCCGCACTTCATAGCTGCGTATGCCTCCAGCTTATCTGTAGAAACTACCAGTCTCTGCTTAACATCGATAGTCAGTTAACAACAGAAAACATGCAAGCTAACAAATCGAGGGAGCTTCTAGAAAAGGAAGTCTCAAGCAATCAAGTTGCCCTCGATGACATGGATGATACAGATCTCCAGAAGTTGTGGGACCAAGCCGGGGTAGTACTGCCGAGCAATGACAATCGATCAAGCATCCGTTAACGTGTCCGCCTAGAAAGATTTCTTCGACAAGACAGGCATCAGCCTCAAAGACAGGAATGGCCAGGAGAAGGCCGAAAACGGGTTCCAAGCTCATGTCAGCGCCGCGGTGAACCAAATTCTTGGGGGTGGATCAGATAAAGATGCTGTCGCCGATCTAGAAGGGCACCATAATACCCGTACAAAGGAAGAATCCAAGAGCATATTGACAAAACCCAAAAAGATACTCAAGGGGTGCTTCGTGTGATCTGGAAACTCCACGCGTTCCTCGAGGCCATGGCCTCGAGTATTCCCTTTGCGGGGGCTGGCGTTACACTGGTGGTGCAATGCATTGAGCTACTCATCGAAACCACTGAGAAATACCGCCAGATATTCGACGGCGCGGCAGATATGTTTCAAGAGGTCGGGTTCTTCTCTATGAGGTTTGACATGGTTATGGAAGCTCAGAAGGCTGGTGCAGCAGTGCATCCTAAATTCGTAAGTGAACAAAACAGCCGTATCTTTCCTATACGAGGCAGTCAATTCAAGTAAATATCTGGACTGATTGCGTGATAGGTTAAATTCCTGAACGTTATCCTTAAGCACGTTGTAGACTGCGTCGCTCTGTACGTCAAAATATTCCTGGACGCGGGGAAGTCGAAAGGCTTCAACAATGTTGGCGAAGTTACAAAGATGTTTTTTGACGCAATGGGAGGAAATGACCAGGGAGTGGGAGCGCATCTGACACTGTTACGAGACCTTTTAGAAAAAGAAAGTAGACTGTCCACTGCGTTGGTACTGTCAACAGTCCTCCAAATCCACAAAAACGTCCTCACGGTTCACGAAAACGTCGACACTGTCATGCATACCATGTTGGAACCAAGCAAGATTGGAAAGCTGAAGGAGTGGCTCCACATCGACAGCGAGCCCTGGACTTCTCGCCATCGCGCATGCGCTGACCACCGTGTGCGCAATACAAGAGAGTGGCTGGTGCGGCATCGTCTTTTCAAGGCTTGGGTTCTCCCTGGAAACGAATTGCAAGTCCTTGCGCTTGAGGCTGCTTCCAGTACTGGCAAGACGTATCTTGCTATCGCTGCAATCGACCACCTCCAGAGACGTCATAGAAACGACCAAACGTCCACAGCTGTAGCTTACTATCTGTTCGACCGTACAGTCGCCCTATCAACTATCGGAAACGTCGTACGGGCAGTCTTGTTCCAGCTCTGTGTCCAGAACGTCCAATTCTTCAAGCTTGCCCAACCAATATTGGAGGTTCCGGAAGAGAACATTAAGGGCGAAGATTTGTGGGGCAAAATTGTTCAGGAGGTAATGCGGAAGATGCCGGAATTGACTTGCTATATCGTTCTTGACGGCTTAGACCTCTTGGACGAGAAGGAATATGAGAGTTTGCGCGATGTATTGCGACACTCTGGCCCGGCAAGCTCAGGAATGCGCTTCCTACTCACAGGTAACAGCATCTGGTTAAGCACCGTCACTGAGCACGCTTCCATCGCAACTTCCAGACTATCTCTCGATAAAGGGTATCTCAATTCAGAGGACATTGCACTAGTCGCGAAGGACTCTCTTTCGAGATGCGCTCTGTTCACACAAGCACTTGAGAACGACGACTACAAAGCGGACGTCAGCGAGCGACTCGTCAAGAAGGTTCTAGGCGATTACTATATGCTGTCCTGGTATATCTCAAACATGCGCCGTGCATCATCACGGTCCGAAGTTGAGCGAGTCATGAATAGAAACTATCAGTCTCACCAAGGTGTTGTTTTGCACGATCTATCCCATCTTGCGAAGCGACTACCAACGCACGATTTGCTGCAGCTGAAAGAAACCATTCATTTGCTAGCGGTCTTGCGCCATCTGGAAATGCCGATGCCGCGCTTAGCGATCGTTCAAGATTTTGTCGCACGAGATGAGGGCTCTCCCACTATGGTAGAATCGACCATCGAATCGGCTTACTCTTGCCTGCTGACGATAGATCATCACAACCATCTCGATTTTGCCGCAATCGAGATTGATAAGTACCTGCTGGTCGATCCTCGCAATTCTTTAGTCGCGCATGCCCTCTTACCAAATGGCAGCCTCGCTCAACTGCAAGCAATGCAACTGGTTTTGACTGAAACTTTCAGTTCGGATGCTCTGAATGCACATGGATTCAATAAAGAGTTCTTCGAGTCCAAGAAAAAACAGAATTTGGTACTTTCGCAATTCATTGTTGATTGGGACACCGCGATGACAAACACAGCGGTGCGCATGATTGAGAGTTTAGGAAACTTGATGAAGAATGCCAACGGTCACCGAACCGAACAGACAGCCACTTTGTCTGCATTAGCTCGTGATCTGCTGCCAAAGATCCTCTTTCAGCTTCGAACAGTCAAGCTGAATGACGATGTGGCAGTAAATCTAGGCATGAGCCTCGCAACACTTTTTCTCAAACACGACATGTTGAACATCTTCCTGCCTGTCGAGGCACAAAAGCAGACAAATGACACCTGGGGCGCAGACAAGGGATATTTTGAGGCAGTGTTCAAGTGTATGAAGGTTTGGCTGTTTTAACACAGGGAGTCAGCAGATGCTTTGGATTCAAATTGGCCAGATATTCGATGTGCCGATGACTTGAAAAGGGTCGTAAGTCAGATGATAGCGAGCCGATGGTTACAAAGCAAATCGTTCTGGGCAAGAGAAGACTTTCAGCATATGTTTCGTTGGTTCAGGCATATACCTGAGCTGGGACTGGAGTGTAGCGCTCGGCGGGAGGACCTCGAAGGCTACGACGCAACGAAATGCACAGACTGGTTTACGCCACCCAATTGGCTCAAAATTTTGAGATGGGTTAAGGCTGGGAACGTTCAAATCACCGACCAAGCCAGTCTCGACATTCATGCCGCCGCAACATTAGGTGCATTTGGCGACAGGACATGTGCAGCTGCTAAGTTACTCTCTCCTCACACTAAGACTGATTGGCGGGCTGCAGTGTTGATGGCTGAAGCAACGTCCTTGATGGCTTGGTGGAAACCGGATGAGCGCCAACGACTTGGTAAAGCGTACAGCTTTTGCAATAAATCTCTGAAACTCATGATTGAATACAACGCTGATCGTGAGTCAGTGATGAGGGCGATTGACGACATGCTCAGTTGGCAAGTTCATTGGTACGACGTACCCAAACAGATGCTCTTCAGAAAGTCGGCGATAACCATGGACACGCGCAAAAATGGTCATTTATTGTCTCAACACATGGTTTGCGAGACCTTGGAATTTGCTGTTCGTCTAATGGACATCGACAGTGGTTTCGAATTCTTCATGTCCTTCTACGATTTACACCGGGACCTCCTTCCCGAAACATTCGTCTACCATGCAGACAAGACGTGCAACAGCTTCATGCATATTGCATTAAGCAATACTATCGCCAACGATGCGAACGGTGTTCGGCTGTCCACCTTATGTGAGGTGTATCAGGATTCACTAGCCCTCTGCGCTGATACAGACGTACTTTCAGAGCAACAGAAAACTCTCACGAAACTCAAGCTTGGGTTCTGGCTTGGCCGGCTGAACTTCCTGCAATCAACACATTCCCAGCTCGATAAGGCAATCGATGTCTGGGAAAACATCATTCAAGACCTGCTACATAGCCCTGCTACCACAGAGATTGCGCTCATGTTGCCAATTGTGACGCATCTATGCTCTGCGTATATCCGAAAGGTTCTGGAAAGTCCGGGGCACCCGAATAGCATTGACATCGTGGCCAAGGTCATCGAGTTGGTTGAGATAGCTAAAACTTCTCAGGACCCTCTTTTTTCAAGCTCCAATTCCGAACTAGTCTCTGTCTTGCGAGGATACATATGGCGCAAGGAAACAATCACAAAGCGCACAAAGTTCTTCAAGAACATGCGACCCGTGCCTTTGCTATGATCTATCAAAGCCACGACAAGTCGTTGTCAAATACTGGATGGTTTTATTTGGCATCGATTTTGACAGTGCTTGGTCAAGATGTCGCCGCACGGGTGTGGACAAAAGTCGGCATGTACAAGTGCGGTAAACGGATGATCTCTGAGAATTATGACGTGTATGCAGAAAGGAACGCAAAACGCGTCGAAGACCCTCTTCTCGACGAAACGACTTACAGTCAGTTGAAATTGATTGAAAGAGGCGAGTATTTTGCTCGAAACGAATTGCCAGTCGATAACTA
The DNA here is from genome assembly GCF_000523435.1 of Bipolaris zeicola 26-R-13. NCBI lineage: Eukaryota > Fungi > Ascomycota > Dothideomycetes > Pleosporales > Pleosporaceae > Bipolaris > Bipolaris zeicola. The sequence continues at coordinate 8,090 of NW_006912346.1, read as the reverse complement.
CCTCCCGTCATATGCTTCGATGGCATGCGACGGACGCCATTGCGAGTCTAAATCGCTCACTGCAGGCAAGGTCTCGAGTACTCATTGCTCACTGCTGCCGGACTCAGAGTACTGGATTTGTCGTGACTGCGTGTCAACAAAGCTTTGTCTTACGTGTCGTGGTCTCCTAGTAGCAGGGGCGTTGCCACTTATGGGTTGTCAGGCTGGCCATGAGGGAGTTACTGTCAAAGGCTCATATGAGATGTCAGAGGACGATTCCGCTACTATCACGAAGCTTCAAAAAGATTGGCAACTCTAATAGAAAACCACTTGGCGGATATATTCACAGAATATTATATATAATATAGCTCTGCTCTCAAGTCTTGAACACGTATATTCCTTGTTACGAGTAACAAGAAGGATTCTCTTCTTAATAAGAGATAAGAAGGCTAGAAACCCAGGGATGTCTACGTTAGAAGGTATGAATTATCGCTAGGCTATTATAGTTGTATAATATACTGTACATGAAAAAGATACTCTAAATACTACTGAATTAACCATATTGATTGATAGCTATGTAATTATCATATAGTTAAGCAATACACTTATTAAGGTGCGTAAAATTCATGGGGTGACGAATCCGCTTGTATGACCAACACGCTTATAACCTACGTTACATGTCAATTAGTATAGAGAATTATGTATATTTCGTAGATACTCTACTTTATCAGATTCGACTCTAAAATCCTTGGTTCCGAGAAACGCTTTCCTAAGGATTCCTAAAATCCATGTAGTGAGACATACTAGGTGAGAACGACTAGTGGAAGCCAGCCCTTCGTCTTGCAGACCATTCGATAGCTCTGGTCTAGTCTCCGTGACGATTGTGCGATTGATAGTTCCCTCGCCCGGTCGCAAAAAGCGGCTGCGGTCTAAGATTGGGACGACCGACACGCAGAGGGAAGACACCAGGCTTTGTGCTTGGTCGAGCATCGCAAGATGATTAGCGATATTTGATTGTATGTCGTTATTGTGTAGGAACGAGCTCGTACAGTATAGAAGCTTCAGGACTAGCACATATGTGCAGATGTATTGGCCAAAGACGAAAGCCTTCTGTACTAATGATACATCACTCAACCTTTCGAAGCTCCCGTAAGGTAAGGGAACAACGGGCGATGAAAGCTCCCAGGATACTTCGTGCCTGAGGTCTTCGAGGCGGTTGCACAAAGCTTTGGCCCGAGCAGCGTAAGAGCACACGCGGTCCTCTTCTAATGGCGAACTTGCGTCCGGTGGCTGCCAGGTGAGGACCTGTCTTTCTAAGCACAGAACCTGCCGCAAGATCTGCTGTATAGTGGATACAGTACTCTTGCGTGCCGATGCCACTTCGGGCAACGTAAAAATCAAATCTTGGTCCTTGTGTGCTGACCATAGCGCAATCAGCAAGACATGGCCTCTTGTTGCTACGTATAGCGATTGCGAGACTTCCGAGTCAAAGTCTGTAGATGCCCGCTGTCGGATGAGTTCGAGAGCGCCTCTTAGGTGAGGGCGACCATGCTGGAGTGCAGCATTTCGATATTGTTGGGCAAAGTCCAGGCATAGGATTGCCGTGAGCGTCTCGTCCTTCAAACGTTGAAGCGGATCTGACAAGGCTGTGCCAACTGCTCGAACAGCAGCGAGCTCAGCTCCAGTGACCAAAGGCTGTACATAGTCTTGGGCATGGTGGGTGGTGGCTACTGTGAGCGCCATGACCGAAACGGCTAGAGGCAAAGCAGATGAAGGTGCCGCAGAGTTGTATAGAGGCAAGATATGGTCGAAGTATTCGTTGCCCAGCGGCCACTCATGGCGGGTTGGAAGTAAACATTGTCGGAAGAAGAACGCTGTTACCACGTCGTGCGGATTGGAGTGAACTTGCGGCGGCAGTGTAGATGGTCTTGCGCTTGATCGCTTGCTCTGGCGCGCGAAAACAGCCTTGCTTTCGTCCTTGAAGACAACACCGTTGGCGTCGCGGTATCCAGGACATATATGTCCACGGATAATGCACTTTCTGCACGCCGGTCTTGCCTTGTCGCACCCAACGCGGCGCTCTCTGCATGCTTGGCAGCCAGCGCTAGGTCCGCGGTTCACCATCGTCTCGTCTCGTTGAGGCGCTGGCTGTCGGCCACATCAGCCGGAGGGCAGTATCTGCAGGCCTTGATCGATTGTTTCTGATACTTTATGGAACGTGATCTGGAGTGTTCACATCTCGCACACCAGGACGATAGCTGCGCCGTATAGATCTGGTGGGGCACGCGCTTTCGCTTTGCTCGTTTCGGTAGATGTTGCGATTAGGGCTAGAGCACAACACCTTCGTCATCGTCCCATGCAGGCAGTGGCTTGGCTCTGTACGTATCGCAAAATCGAGCATACTTGGTTAGCTCAGGCCTCCAGGTCGTTGGAAATGTGCTGCCTCTCAGCGAGCATAAGATCGGCCATGGACATTTCATTGGCTTGAAATCACAGCACTGGCATAGTGGGCCTCGATACCCGGAGGCTTAGCAAGCAGACTATACTATACCATCTGGGCGAGACGGGCACTGCGCAGCGGTCTTGGCACCACTGTTGTATACCATTCCGCCATGACAAATGATGGAATCCGCGTCGAGGACTTTGGTAAGCTGAATCACCTCTCCATAAGGATCTCTTGGCTATGCACCTGCGTGCGTAATGTTAGAACCAGCATGCTGCTATGGGAAGTAACCGCGACCTTGGAACCCTTTTGTCAGCTACTAGGTAGCCAAGGCACGGAACAACGAGATCGTAAGGTACAGCTCAAGTGTCGACATTGGTAAGACGAGCATCTATGATCGTGGCTGAGATTTCATTTAGCCATGTACTCGAATGATTCTGCCTGGTCGCAGTAGGAGCATAGTATATAAGCTCAACTCATGCTCTGTTATAGTAGCTACCAAACCCTCATCATCTTCCACTACCAATTTCATAAATTTCTCACATCGAAAGAGTCTCCATCTTGTTCACTGCATTCTATTGCGACATGAAACAGTCTCTGCTATCAACAACAGCACTCATGTGCACGAGTCTTGCCGCAGCCACGGAGTATTGTCCTCCAGCAGGCATCCCACTCCTACCACTCGCCGACCTTTCCATCGCCCCCCGGTTCGATCCTGAGCCACTGAAGGCTGCACTGGACCGACTGAACAGTGAAGCGATTCTCTTCAACACGTCTTCTACCTCTTACTCGGTCTCGATAACCACGACTGAAGATACGGTTTTTGAGTACCACTGGACTGCACCAAACGTCAACACCACAGTTGGCGTCAGCGAGGTCAATGGCGACACAATCCACCGCATCTTCTCAGTGACGAAATTGTTTATTGTCCTTTCTGCGTTGCTCCAGGAAGGATTGGACATGGATGATCTTGTTTCCAAGTACTTACCGCAGCTTGAAGGCTCGAAGAACTTCGAGAACACGACCTTGCGAATGCTAGCCAGTCATCTGTCTGGCGCTCCGCGCGATGGTAAGGCTATATCTGGAGGACAATGATCCAAGAAGACCACAGCTGACTCTTCGCACTTAGGCTACGCCTTCGACACCTCTCTTCGGGGGCCTCCTGATTTTCTAGAGGGAAAATTCGGCTTGCCGGTAAACATTACTGTCCCGGAAGGCTTCCCTACTTGCAATTCCGTAGAACTTGGCCTATGCGCTACTCGAGCGGGTAAGCATTCCTTGAGAGCATGCTACTGTTTACGCTCCATACTGAACTCGATCCTAGAATTTCTCGAAGGAGCACTCGTCAGTAACTATTTGTGGCCTGTCGGTCGTACTCCCGCATACTCAAACTATGCCTTCATCATTCTTGGCTACGCTATCGAGTCCTTCACAGGTAAATCGCTTCGAGACGTTATCGCAGACAGCATCGCGGGCCCCTTAGGTTTGAGCTCGGCGACTGGCCTGGACAGTCAGGATGCATCGCTGATGGTCATACCTGGAGAGGTCAATCACCTCGGTACTCAGGACATAGGCGAAATGAAAGGGTGAGTCAACTCAGATCCTGGCAGTCTAGTCACACTTTATTGTTTTCTACTCCTGATTAGGCTCGAGCATCCGCACTAATTCGGCTATGCCCACAGGACTGCCGGCATGTTCTCAACGCCCAACGACCTCGCCCGCTTTGTTCGCGGCCTCCTCAACAACGAGCTACTCTCGAGCACCGACATGGCCAAATGGCTGAAGCCCGCCTCCTTCACCTCCTCTTCTAAAGGCGTAGCCGTCGGCATGCCCTGGACCGTCTTACGTCCCACAAGCCTTGGCCTTGACTCAGGAGAAAGACCCGTCGATATATACACCATGCCCGGCGGATCGGGATACTATAACGCCTACGTAGCCATCATCCCGGAGTACCAGCTCGGCTACACCGTCAATGTGGCTGGTGTCGGCGACGATCCGGCGCTGCGAGCCCTGCTCGACCATCTTGTGCGCTACTCTGTCCCGCATTTTGACACCGTGAGACGAGATCAGGCCAGGGAAAACTATGCGGGTCGCTATGGTAGTGGCGAATCGGCGATCGAACTGGTGGTCGATGATGGTCCGGGTCTCAAGGTGCAGAGTTGGACTACTGGTGGCAAAGCTGTTTCGGATGCGTGGGTCGAGTTCTTTGGTTCTGATGCCCTAGATGCGGTTGATGCAGACGTTAGAATCTATCCCATCGGCGCGGATAACCGTTGGCGGGTGGCCTTCCGGGGCATTTCCGATATGAACGGTACGGGTATCTTTGAGGATGCTTGCTATACTTGGTTCAGTTATGGGGCATGGCTACATGGTGGTCTATTGGTAGATGAGATTGTGATTACTCTTGGTGAAGATGGGGTGGCTACGGAGGTCAGTGTGCCTGGCCTTCGGCAGAATCTGGCCAGGTCTTGAATGGAAATGGTGTCGCTGAAGGGCAACAGATGCTAGACTCATCTATATACAGCAACAATTGGATACTTTCGCACTACCAAGTTAGCATATTCCTATATCTATTAAGAGTAATGAACTGTATAGAAGTGTTGCCAGATTGTATGATTTAACCTAGCTATCCTCTTCCCACCTAAACTACATATCTATACGCCCTATCCATTGTCCGCTATCGTCATCAGGTACTAACTGCTCCAAGATTAGCCTAAGCACCGGTCGAACTTTATTCTGAGCTTGTAAACAACTTACAGTTTCCTAGAACAGCAGTAGTAGGTATTGCCATTTGGGAATTCGCATGATTCACCAGGTGGGCACGTCGTAGTTTCACAATTCTGACGTCCCTGCAATAAGGCTCGAGCTTCGACTTGACCAAGGTCCTGTACGGGATGAGGGGCAGCAGCGACGATAGCAACCATGAGGACAGAGAGGATGAAGGACTTCATTTTACCGAGCTTGTTGATGAATTGATCAATTTACTTTGTTATAGTGACCTCGGAAAAACTATTGGTGAGGAGGTAGATGATAAAAAAGGTGGTGAACATCTGACAGCCTTTATACTGAGGCATTGGCTCGGATGCATGATTTACTCATACGCCCAGTGAGAAAGAAAGTTTACTCATACGCAATCAATGATCGAAATCGTTATAAGAAACCGCACATCATCTCTGGGCCGGTCGCAGCGGCCAGGGTAGAGAGAGAGCTAGGAAGCTGGCGGAAAAGCATCTCAGCAGCTGATTCGTGGATTGAAAGGTTTATTTAGCGTTACGATATTATCTGGGCTCTGCCGTATTAAGTGACATCTAACACAGTTGTCATAACTATTCGCTAAGAGCTTATTAAGTTTAGCAGACAGCGATAGCGACAGTTTGAGCATCTCAGCTTACTATACGGACGTCGCTGTTGAAAGTATTGGCCAAGGTTAGTACGACTAAAAGAATATAATAGACTCAACGCTCTTTAGATAGCTTCTTAATAGAATCTAGCACATAAACTAAAGATACTAGAATTAGAGAATTAGCGTTGAAAGATGAGATTAGAGAATTTATTAATTTACTACTAAAGATCACCTTGTTAGACATAGTGGATATATTAATATTGAAGTACTGCGCAGAGAGATCAGGAAGAAAAGACTCATCAAAGCCGATCATGATAAAGATGTGTTGAAGGAATGATTTTCGGTAAGGGGCAGAGTTTTCCCAGCCATACGTTTATGAAAGCAAGGGTAATAGCGGTGATTACATGGTAGCCGATGAAATCACCGAGTTCCGACTAGAAAAACTCGGGAATTAAAGATATATTCAGGCCAAATGGAAACAGTCTATTGTGTAATAGCTGATCATCGTTGTATGTGTACCAGCTTCCGATATTTGCTGCACGATTCCGTTTCCAAAAAGAATTGCATTGTGCTCCCATCTTCAGCTAACTTCCTAAGCGAGTGGGCAATCTTGCCACGACATCACGACAACTATCATTGAGAATCAAGAATTATGATATTTACTGATTGTGTTTTGACCCTATGATTTCTCTGCTCCAGCCCGGGCGCTAGTTGCGTCTCACTGCGTCGCAAAGTTCAGTTATCGGCTCCTCAGCACATGCTTGCGCAAGGTGGGATTACGGTAATAAGCGCAAGACTAAGCTCTTGTAAAATACGCCGATTCCTTCCAATTGTATACCCATATATGACTAGGTACTGTTGCTGTTGCGACATTGGGGTGGAGTAGTGATTTTGATGGGCTTGACAAAAGCCAGCGGCCAAGTGGCGGAGAACAGTACTCTGTACGACACATATAACTAGTGCGTTTTCGTCTTGTATCATACAATAGTCTCCTTAATAGAAACTCAAAATAGTACAACTCGTTCCCCCATCCGTTAGTCCAGCAACAGAGGTGTTTAATTGGATGTTTCAGCAAGTGACTGGCTATATCTCTAACTTATGATGTAGCAAAGTGCGAGCACAACAGCACTTCTGCTGCGACATTTAGAATGGATACATTTTACTTGCTCTACTTGAACTTCTTGCGGCCCTCTTCTCCCCATGGTCTAAGAACATGTTCCCTTCCAGTCAGGGAAATGGAGTGATAAAAGCTTGGATGTCATCGAGATCTTTCGGTGGGTTTTCAAAGATCGTACCTAGTAGAAATCTCGAACAATGAACTGTATGCTTTAAGGAATGAGGTGTTCCATAGCCCTTGCTCATCCAAAACTAGGATTTTCGCAGTGTAAGTTGGCAATGAATGACATGTTCTCTCTTCGTCAACCAAGCTCCGAGTAACCTCTCATACTCTGGCTTAACGATGCCAGAACCATTTTGGTGCAAGTAGTGACGCCATAGACCTTGGCTTAAGAACGCTTCAACGGTAGAGAGATTTTCGCTTTCTTCAAAAGCCTCTTTTGAAAGCCAGGCGTTTACCAGAGGATCCCATTTGCAACCCTGGGCCTTTGCAATTTCAGGCATCGTATTCATCGGTGCACAGTCGAATGCATGTGATGTCTGGCCTTTGGGAACATTCCAATGCTCGACCAATAGAATGGCACCAAGCACGAGAGAGGTAGAGACCCCAATATCGGCAATAATGAATATTGTTGGCAGTTTGGTATGTATTGTACTGTACCAGCGCGGCTTCTTGGGGTAATGAAACTGCATCGGGTCTAGTTTTTCATCCTCAGAACCCACAGCTTAAGCAATCAGGCTGTCAGATTCTTCATTTATCGGAGCCAGAGTCGAGCATCGAGTAACGTTACTAAAAACCCATTTTAGTAACAGTGAGAGTACGACTAAAGACCTGGAATGAAAGAAAAAGGCGCATCATACACACAAGTATGTCGGGAATCTTGAGGTAATCACATCGACGCAGAGCCGACTATCGTAATAGAAAATAAATCCTAGAGCGGCATGTTATTGTGATAACGTGCGCTTTTTATCAATATCTCCGGTTCCCTACTGGATATCGATAGGTCATATTTACCGATTCAACTAATTCGGATAATATGAAACGGATAACGTGGTTCACAAGCGAATCGGTTGCCCAAGCGAATCGGTCGCGCCCCACCAGCGCGTCAACGTCAAGGCGATATCACGCGCTTTTATCACAATTAATAAACTATCGCAGTATACTATATTATTCCTTAGAACTTCCACTATCACTAGTACTATCTATTC
>NW_006912345.1:0-26186 GCF_000523435.1 Bipolaris zeicola 26-R-13 | reverse complement strand
GATTGCTCGAAATTTTGGTAGAAAAAGATGCCATTTTGATGTAGTTACGTGGTGTTGAAGAAGATGGAGCTCTGCAGCTCGATTGTGGTTGGGGTGGGCCCGTGCTTACGCGAACAAACTTCTGATAGGTGACTGTAACATCATTACAGGAGCATTATCATGTGCAGCATGCCTTTGCACATGTACAATAGCGACTACAGCCTGACACGCGCCCTAACCGGAACTTGAATTTACTAAACAAATTTCTCTCCGTTACCATGACAAAAGAATTTGAGGGAAAGGTTGCTCTTATCACAGGAGCGGGCAGTGGCATTGGGTACGCTTTCGACCCCTCCTCCCGATTGTCTCATACAAGTCTCGACGATAGCCTTGTACTGAAATCACACTAGTCGCGCAACAGCTCTGAAGCTCTCCTCCCTCGGCGCTTCAATCTCCCTCTGCGACATCAATCAATCCAACCTTGAAGTCGTCGCTTCAGAAAGTAGCACGCCCTGCTACACCCAGAAAGTCGATGTCAGCAAGAAGGAGGATGTGGAAAGCTTTGTCAACAATACGGTCAAGCAACTAGGAGGCCTGAACTATGTATTCAACTGTGCAGGCGTGAATCCAACTAGTATGAAAGTCGAAGACACGAGCGAAGAGTACTGGGACAAGTTGGTAAACACAAACCTCAAGGGCGTCTTCCTCGTCACACAAGCATGTCTACCTCACCTTGAGCGCGGTTCGGCAATCGTCAACGTCTCGAGCATTAGTGGCGTCCGCGGCTCAGCTCTGCAGTCTGTATACTGTACTACCAAGTTTGGGCTCATTGGCATGTCCAAGTCGCATGCGCTCGAGTTTGGGCCCAGGGGCATCAGAGTCAATTGCGTGGCGCCGGGGTACATTGATACGCCGTCGAATGCGGGGATTGTGAAGGGTGGAGAGGCAGTGGAGAGGATGCGGAATGGAAATGCGCTGGAGAGATTGGGGACGCCGGAGGAGGTGGCGGATGTTGTGGCGTTTTTGTTTGGAGATGGGGCGAGGTATGTCAATGGTGCTGTGGTGGAGATTGATGGGGCAGTTAAGATGAGTAGTACTACCAGTAAATGAGGTTTTGGCGATAGGAGATTCGAGTAAGTGAATTTGGAAGAAACATAAAACAACAAACACATCTGGTGACTGATCTTTGGAATACAAAAGCGATGCTCATGATTGTCCAATGGGAGAGCGAGGCAGTGAAGCTACGCTATCACGTGCACGTTGATCTGCGACCTGCACTAGCGCCTCGTCCTATCGAAAGTTCCGTCGCGACATCTTTCCCTTACTACGACAACCTTGACATCGCCACAGCCATGACAGATACACAACCCGCACAAACGTCGCTCGCGACTGATAAATCTCTCGAACCATCCGCATCAAACGAACTCGTTCACACGACCGAACAAACTATCGTTACAACAAATGCCGAAGGCAAGAAAGTCAAGAAGATCATCCGGCGCAAACGACGACCTGCCCGCCCTCAGATCGACCCTGCGGAAATAAAGACCCAGGAAACCCCGCAAACAGGCACAATCTACAATGTCTGGTACAACAAGTGGTCGGGCGGTGACCGTGAAGACAAATACCTCTCTCAGACTCCCGCGCAAGGTCGCTGCAACATAGCAAGAGACAGCGGCTACACAAAGGCCGACAAGACGCCCGGCGCGTACTTTTGTCTCTTCTTCGCGCGCGGCACTTGTCCCAAAGGAGTAGATTGCGAATACCTGCACCGCCTGCCCACAGTAACGGACATTTTCCCTAGCAACGTCGACTGCTTCGGGCGCGACAAGCATGCCGACTACCGCGATGACATGGGCGGTGTAGGAACCTTCCAGCGCCAAAACCGTACCCTGTACATTGGGCGCATCCACCCAACTGACGACATCGAAGAAGTTGTCGCACGGCACATGCAGGAATGGGGCGAGATTGAACGGACGCGTGTCCTAACAGCGCGTGGTGTAGCTTTCGTCACATACATGAACGAGGCAAACAGCCAGTTTGCAAAAGAAGCAATGGACCACCAGTCTTTCGACCACAACGAGATCCTCAATGTCCGCTGGGCAACCGTCGATCCCAACCCCCAGGCTGCCAAGCGCGAGGCCAGACGCATTGAGGAACAGGCTGCAGAGGCAATTAGAAAGGCGCTACCTGCGGCGTACGTGGCCGAGCTCGAAGGCAGAGACCCGGAGGGCAAGAAGCGGCGCAAAGTCGAAGGTAGCTTTGGACTCCAGGGCTACGAGGCACCAGATGATGTGTGGTATGCAAAGGAAAAGGGCGAGTGGGAAGCAGCCAAGCAACTCCAAGCGGGTGGTGCAAGCGACAGAATGGCGATTGAGGCTGGGGATAACACATATCAAGATATGAACCCGGGACTAGACACCGGTGCCGCGCAACAGCAACAGCAGAACAGCGGTATTTTGTCTGGTAGTACCCTGGCGGCGCTTAAGGGGTTCAAGGCTGCGCCGTCGAATAAGAGACCAGCGCCTGCGGCGGGGCCGTTGGTGGATTATGGCAGTGATAGCGATTAGACTTGTTCCCTTACAGAGTATTTGCATCCAGATGTGTGGCGGAGATGACAAAAAAAGAAGGGTGTGTGTATGTGTGTGTCCTATGTAGTATTTGTAAGCATTAGTTTTGGCGTTGATGAAAGGTCACAATTTGATACCCTTTTTTCTGGAATATCATTCAAATATGGAAATTTATTCATGTTTTGATCGTTGTGAAGGACAATTATGCCTAAAAGTCGAGTCGAGGAAGGAAGAAAGAAAGAAAGAAAGAAAACAATGAATTACCAAGAAAAATCCCTATCCTAAACCCCTACACAAACGATAAAGTGGACTCAACTCCCCCCCAAATCAGACAAGCACCAACTGTCAAACCGACGCAACACCCTCCCTCTCACAATCCCTCAAAAAACTACTCCAATCAGTAACCAACCTTCGTCCAGCCCAAACACTCGACTTGCCCGCTTCCTCCCCTTGGCCATCGCACCCAACCCCATCCTTACCACCTCCACTCCTGACCCTCTTACTCCCCTCCTCCTCCTCCTCAACCATAACATCCTCCACATCCTTGAACAACCTCTTCGCAGCCGCCACCTCGCCGACATCGCGTCCTCCACAGCCAAACCCGCAGTTACGGCGGCCACAGGGGCGCCAGAAGCGGTATTCGGCGACTTGGTGCTCGGAGAGGGGTGGCACGGCGAGGAGGCCGGATGAGACGTTGCGGTTGGAGGTGTAGGAGAGGCGGGTTCCGGAGGGGGAGAGGGGGGAGGGGGTTTCGTATTCTGTGCCGTTTGCTATGGGGATGGATGGGGGAGGGGGGTTGTTGGGGAAGTGGAGGGGTGGGGTGCCGGGGGATGTGTAGTGTGAGGGGCTACTGAGCGGGGGACTTGCGATACTGTGGTGAGAAGCGGATGGGGTGCGAGGGAGACTGTGGACTTGTTTGTTGAGGATGCGGTCGATGGAGTCGAGGTGGGGGGCGTAGTGGTCGTAGCTGTGGGAGGGTCCGCACATTTCGGATCCGTCGATGCTCATGGGGCTAGCGGGGGTTATGGCGGAGCTGAGGATACGGGGTGTTCCGGACATGATGCTGGGGTTGGAAGTTGGAGAGGGGAATAGATCCTTTGCGCTTGTGGTAGGGGAAAGGGGTGTGGGAAAGCCTGGATATCTTCTGCCGACTTCTGTCAAGAGTGAGAGGTATGGTTTCACTGCCGTTGGCTGTGGCAAGACGGTGCTGACAGATCCCATATTGAAAACTGCACCGCTTCCGGTAGGCTGCGATGAGTTGATGAAGCTGTTCGCAGTACCGTCGAGTGCAAATCCCCATGATGGAAGGCCATCGTACTCAGTGGCTAGCGTGTGTGGAGAAGAACTGCAAGTAAAGAAGCTAGTGGGGCTTCTAGGACTGCTACCATTGCTAGAATCAAAAGAGCTTCCAAGGCCTGTGATACGCCGAAGAGCTTGAGAAGTGAGGACGTCCATAGGCTCTGCTCTGGCAAAACGAGCATCGTCACAAGACCATAGTCCACCGTACTGCTGCCACGGAAAGGTCGGGAGAAAATGATCCTCAGGGTAGACATCGTATCCAAGGCTGCGAGCACGAAAAAAGACGTATACAAAGCGACAGTCAGGAAATTGGCGAAGAACCTACAAAATGTACATTTAGCGCAGGTAATTTCAAGAAATTGGAAGAAGGTTGTGAGCGTGGTTGTATGGCATGAATCAATATGAAATATTTCGGTAAAATATGCTGAATATCTATACAAATGACAAAAAAGGCTGGGGTGGAAGCTCATACATCCCAAGCGGGGAACAAAGGTGGTGTTGCCGTGAGCCTGTAATCAGTCAGTACGCGGCTGATCATTGACGATCAAAGATAAAACGCTCACATCAAGATTTCAAAAGCCTTAAACTTTCTAAGCTTACGAGAGCCGCGTCGATAGTTATGGAGAACTTCGGGCCGAGCAGTTTTGATATTCTTGCGTCCGAGCAACTTATGCATGGCGGGAGTGGTATGGTACATGGGATCAAAGACGACTAAGTGGCAAGTGCCATCATAGTGGCGTTCGAATCCAACAATTGTAAGGGAGTGACCTGGCTGCTGGAGATAGATAGGCGGTAGTAGGGTCTTGCATACAGTGGAGCCATCGTCAGTAGCTGCTTGGGCAAAATATCGCTCTACGGCAGTAAGAAGTGTTCTGTGGGCCAAGGTCTTGCGATCTTCTGTGGTGAAGAACACTTCTACGGCGCAATTGATCTCTGCGTTGAGGAAAAATGCTTGCGCCTGTAAGGGTGTCAGAAATAGCCTCGAAGTGACGTGGGAGCGCATACCTCTGGAGTGCCAATGTACTTTCTTGTGTTGCGAATGCCACCGGTCTGGACACGGCCGATCGAGTTGATTCCGTTATCCCAGGCTTCCTCTATGAGGTCCTGCACCTTCAAGATGGTTGGCAATCGACCAAGAAATTCTTCGTGACCCTGTGCTTTTGCACCTTGAATGTAGGAGAGAAGCATGTGAATGTTGCGGTAACCACAGAAGCCACCCTCATGGGGTGTTTTTCCAACGTGAATGGTAGAAGGGTGACAATAATATGCCTGCTGTACCGTGCGGTCTAAGGCGGACAGCTGTGCAAGAATAGGTATGATACCTGGCGTCTCATTTTGCACCTGCTCATGTTTGATGAGGCGACCGTCCCGTCCAATGCGATTGACCAGGGTGATCTCGGGGCCGGCACTAAGCTGCCTGTGGAGCCATTCTGGCATGCGCTCTTCAAAAGCATACTCACCTAGGTCAGATTTCTAACATAGTTAGTCAAAAAGTATTGCAGTGAGTGGCAATAGACTTACGTCAAGACGGGCGTTCTTAGATGGCGGCTTGGCATTCTTATGAGACTTTGTGAATGGGCTAAACCCTAGGATACTTCTGCTTATGGTAGTTTTATCACTGTCATTTGTATTCCGTCGGCGTCGAGGACCATGCTTGGTTGATCTGCGGCTGTGGCCGTCGGTCCTCTTCGAGGCAGCGCGCGTGTCTGTTTTCGCGTTGTGCTCGACGGATGTGCTCGTAGCACGACGCCTATGTGAGCGATGGGTGGAAGATGAGCTGTGCATAGTAGCGGATGAACGTTTAGAGTGATATTTTGGGGTAGTCTCGTCGAATGATAAAGCCTCTACGCGGCGATAATCCATATGATCGTCGGGGTCAGAAGGAGAAACAAGCTCGTAAGAATCAGAGGTGGGACTTTTGATGGCTCTTTCTTCTTGGTCAGAATCATCAGAGTCCAAGTCCGAGTCAGAATCAGAATCGCAAGAGTCGGAAGAGGAAGGCGCTTGCTCGTCGTTGCTGCCCGTCGATACAGGCGTGGGTGGTAATGAAGGTCGCAACGGCTCCGGATCATCTTGGATAATGAAGGGAGAGTCGGTGGTATGAGCTTGCTCGAAATGCAGCTGAAGGAAGTAGCCATCTTTTGAGAGAATGGTGAAATCGCACAGGGGACATTCGAGACGCTTCATGCTGGCTTCTGTATTGGTACAAACGATATCCAGAGTACCATATGTCTTAACGGCACTCAAGTGGATTCAAGATTATGTAGCAAATCATGGACGTTGAAGGCTCGGTCTTGGTAGTGAGGTCAACCGTCACCTAGTGCGTGTACAAATGACACTGCTGGAGCGATTGCTGCGTGCTAACGGGGCTTAGCATGACGAACGCACGAAGTTCAAACGCAAATGGAAAGTTTAAACCAAGAGACGGGCAAAAATAAGACATACTGAGAGAAAGTAGAAGTGGAGAAGATGCTGTTTTGAGGAAGTACTGTGGTCGGCTGCAAGAATACGGTGAAGGTATAAGTCCGGCTGTTGCCAGGACAGCCAATCAATCAGGCGCGCCAAGACCGAGAAATATGGATGATGAACTACACTTGCGAACGAAGAGATGTAAAGGCAGGTTTTGCTACTGTTGCGTTTAGGACATGTGAATGGCGAGCTTGATGTTCGCAGTGTGGGCCTGGGCGGGACGCTTCATCGGCAACAGCAAATTAATGGATGCGAGGACACGGCGATGCCGTGTTGGCAGAGCGAGAGATGAGGCCATGGCAAGAGCGCATTCCGTGGCGAGATTATCATGAGCACTGATATCAGGAATGAAGTGTTCCGAGAAGAGATTGTCTACTCAGAACCCATAGTTTGTATCCATGTAGTACACATGGAGCACGTCATTGGTTCGCCAAGACCAGCCCATGCACTTCTGAAATCGGATGGAGCACACTCGCACAAGTCTCTTCACATGCTGCGCCACGTATTTTGCACACGACGAACTGGCTGGGCCTTGTCGCGCCGCATACAACTGCGATGCATACTGCGGCGAGGATATGCCGCGACGGCAGGCTCAGGCGATCCGCAATGGTTCCAGGAGCTGCGCACTCAAATGCTGCAGCGGGGCGCGACCCATCTGCCTGAGCATTTGACCGCTCCACCCGAATACAAACTCTCGCAGACGCTGACTGGTTTCCTACCCCGAGATTTCTGTCATGCTCCAGGCAGGCGAAATCAAATAATTCCTTTTGGCCACCATTTGATATGGTTCAATCCATCGCTGCCTACTCATGATCTACTTCCGGATGGAACAGACGCATCCCATTCACCAGGCGGTCCTTGGGTGCGACGCATGTGGGCAGGAGGCTCAATACAGGCAAAGCCGAGCGATTACTTTGATAAGTTTCGAGGCTTCGCCGTAGACACGCCCATGGCTGGTATCGAGCATATCAAGCATGTCCGACTGCACGGGCAGGACGATACCGCCAAGATCTTTGTCACCATTGAGCGCCGCTTTGCAAGACTAGACGCCCTACAAGAAAGCTACAGAGCGCTCCACGGATCGTTGGGCAGAGCCACCGGGTTGCGAAAAATTCAAAGCTACTTCGAGGACCAACTAAGCAATGACGAAGCCTGGGGCAATACCGTTCTCAAAGAAGAGCGCAACCTGGTCTTCTTCAAGGAACGCAGTGCTGCAGAACTCGACGCTATCAAGGCGGGCCAGATGGCCTCTATCAAATATCTAGATCGTGCGTACTCTGACCAGCTGTGTGAGCTGCTTGCTGACTACTTATAGCTCCCGGCGATCCTCTCTTCTCCCATACCCTCACTCCCAATCGTGCACTTCTGTTCCGTTTCTCTGCTCTCACTTTCAATGCTCATCTCATTCACCTTGATCCCGACTACGCTCGTAATGTTGAAGGTCACCGCAATCTCCTGGTCCATGGACCCCTCTCCCTGACGCTCATGCTGCAACTCATGAACAATCATCTGGAAACGCATATCAAGGGAGAACAGGTTGTGGAGTCTGTTGAATATCGTAATCTTGCGCCATTGTATTGTGACGAGGAAATGCGCATTTGTGGAATGGAGAAGAAGACACTGCAAAATGGAAGCATATACGACTTATGGATCGAAGGTCCAACAGGTGGCGTTGCTGTAAAAGGTACTGTCTACACGACAGTTCGGACACCTACTTCGGCTCCTCCGCCTACAAATACATCCGGCGGAACCCCAAGTTCGAGGGAGACACGACAACATAATCGTAAAACTGGTACACGAGCGAAATTGAATGACCAAACTGACGGAGAAAAACCTGCTTGGCGGCGGCTGGACTTAAGAACTGAAAAAGCGAACCCAACCGGAAGCGGCGAAGTAACTGGATTAGCGACAACCCCGAGCCTCAGTGCAACTTCAGTGTCTGAACCTTCAGCTCAGTCCGAAGGTGAGAAACCAATTGAACTTTTGTCTAATGAAGCAACTTCTCAACCACCCTTCAGAGGAGTAATTGCATCTTTGATGCGTGTACCTGGCCGAGTGACTCGTCGTAGGCCCACTCGCCTCAGAAGCCACCAATTTATCCCTCCTCCAATCAAAGCTGCGATACCCATTCGTCCTGTCCAAGCTTATATTCCAGCAAAGCCAGTTGTTTCAAGACAAACCAAACAGCTTTTGCGTCGACTCTTCCGCGAGACCACGCCTACTGTTCGCATGAGACCCTTACCGCTTGCCCGCAAGTATGCTGCGTCGCCATATACAGGTGAATCGTGGATAGCCTTGAGAAAGAACCGATTTTTAAGAGAAGGCGTGAAGAAGATTGAGAGACCGAGGATTAGATACGAGGGAGAGCGTCTGGTTCGTTGGCGTTGGAGACGGAGGTTGATGAATCACAACTAAGCTTACTCTGTTAATCAAACTGTCTTTACAATAAGAGTTTCTCCCCTCTTCTTCTTCTAGTGTAGGACTATCAACCTCAATTGTACATTATATTGAAATGATAGGTTTCATGACTGAAAACGTAACTTGTTTCTTGATATGGAAAAGCTATTAACTGTTAAAGAGTACAGCATATCTATCTGAGTAACACTCCACTCTAAACTAAGAAATATGAAATCAGAAAAAAATCAATGCTGGATGTAAAGTGTGTTGAGGTACTTGGAAGCATAAGCATCCCTCTATTGATTGATTACAAGTCTAGTTCGTTACACTATCGTTACACATGCTGCCGTCTATCATCTCATACTTTCCATCTTTCAACTATGAATAACAACAAGTTCCTCCCCCGGGCACTAAAAATATGGAATGTATATATCTATGGTTACTCAAAAAGCCCGAACCTGGACAATTACGTATCCGTATCGA
The DNA here is from genome assembly GCF_000523435.1 of Bipolaris zeicola 26-R-13. Lineage (NCBI taxonomy): Eukaryota > Fungi > Ascomycota > Dothideomycetes > Pleosporales > Pleosporaceae > Bipolaris > Bipolaris zeicola. The sequence continues at coordinate 16,992 of NW_006912345.1, read as the reverse complement.
ATACAATTAGAATAAATCAAAATCTAATCAAAAAAAAACGCCAGTCCATGGGTATAATGCCGCAAATACAATGTCAGAAGAAAATACAGGGTTTTTCTTCCTGTGGGTATCTTAATATAAATCCAAGTGAGAGATATGAATGAGAAGAAAAGAAAAGCGAGAAAAAAAAGCCGAAAGTCACTACGGTGCATATACACACGTCAAACAATATGCACCAGAACCGTGTTGGGCAAAAAAGAAAAGAAAAGAAAAGAAGTGAAATTAGGAAGAAAACATCGAAAACCTCGTTCTGGGCGACGAAGTCGAAACATTCGACCTATGCGTCCCCATCCGCGTCAACGGCGACGAAACCGCTTCATTCTGCTGCGCGTCCGCACCGCCATCCCCCTCACCGCGATTAAACAGATGAAACTTCTCGACAAGCTGCTTATAATCGTAAAGCACCGGCGGCTCTTTTGCCTCTTTCTCATCGTGGAACCCCTCGATGCTTCCTTTGAAGATTTTGTCGACGGGAGCGCGCCAGGTGCAATGGTCAATGATGTCGCGGTACTTATGGCTTTCACACAAGTAGTCATCGAGCCATTGGAGGTGCTCTTTATCGGGCGGATCGTCGCCGAAGCGGATGAATTGGATGCTGAAGTGGCGGTGGCCGGTTTGTTGGCGGTCTTGTTCGGCGAAGGCCATGATGGCTTTGTGTAGGGGCGGCGGGTTGCGGATGATTTCGTGGGGGGAGTTTGGGTTTTTGGCAACATGGCGGAGGGCGGTGAGGTCTTCAGTGGACCATTTGCCGTCGGTGAAGACGTAGAGGGTTGTTGCTGGCCGGCGGTTGCGGTGCCATTCTTTGTAGATGTTTTGGAGGATGGCGGTCATGTCGGTTGTTGCGCTGGGTTTTGGATTGCGTTCGGGCCAGGCTTTTTGCAGCTTTTCTTTTAGTAACCTCCGCCCGGTATCTCCTACAATGTTATTTGCGTTGTGTCGAGATCCCTCTACAGTGAAGCGGAGGTCGATGCCGCTTTTGTCGATACCTGCAGCGTTCATTGCCAGGGTTTCGACGACAAAGGTCAGGATTGGCCAGTGATCGAACATCGTCCAGCCGTTATCGATGACGAAGACCTGACACACATTAGTCACTGTAATTGAGGAGAATTTGAGTAGCCTTACCAGTTCACGACGATCTTTGGATATGTCCCTTAGGTTAGGATCTGGCCTCCTAGTTTCTCTACCCATTATGCTTGCCATCCTTGCAAACCCGCTCAGCTTTTCGTTTTCTAGTCTTTTTCTTCTGTCACATATGCTGTATGGTAGGTTCAGTACGGATGTTGGTAGTTCTCCACCAAAGTCTGCCGTCTCATGCGACATAGTTGTGCGTGGACTTCTCACAGCGTGATTTCCATTAGAATGTTCGCTCGGATAACGCGCCCTCGTGTGCTCATTCCCCGTAGGAGAGCCGATAATTCCTAAGGGGTGTGTTGCGCCGAAGCTTGTGACGTCATTTACGTGAAGCGTTGAGGTGCTCGTTGGCTCGTACACCTGTTTGTCGCCATAGGCAGAATTTATGGTGCTCGAAGTTGTCGGTCTTGGGAAGCTGCTCTGCATATTACCATGCGTCTGCGAATAGTATTCTAGAGGCGAAAATTCCAGATGCCTGGTGTTGACAGGAGCTGTGAATCCAGGTGTGTAAGGTGGAGATAGAGGAGCAACATGCGTATTGATCTGCGGACGTGGAGGAGTGACGGACGCTGATTCTCCAGTCGAACTAGAAAATTCTTTAAAAGCGGGTTCGGATGCATTTTCCATCACTCTGTTTGATTGGCGTGAATTCGGATTGCCGTGTGCACCAAAGGGCTCCGTTGTAGGTGCAGTTACGTCAAGAACGAATGTGTTTTGATCGTGAATCGTGTTTTGCCGCTGAGTTGGCGTTGGTGTAGAAGGAGTGATTATCAGCCCATCGGGTTCACTGTCTGCCGTATTGCGTTGTGTGTCGGACTTTTGCTGGTCACTCTCCAGTAGATCAGGGTTTCTGGGCTTCTTAGAGCGACCACCAAATGGCTGCTCATACAGATCCGCGTTATCAACAGGACTCTCAGTGACGGCGCCATTGTGAACTTCAAGCATATTTTCTTTATTTTCGGGGAGACTGCGGCTGCTCGCTTTTAGTTCTTGCCTTAGAATCTCCTTGCGGTAAGGGGTTTGACCCAGAGGCTTGCTCTTGATCATCTCCTCTTTGCGGATCTGCATTGATGCCCATTGTCGAGGATTGATCTGACTGGCGCCTGCTGGTACTGGTTCCTGTTGAGAGGATTTCATCTTCGTTTCTGAGACCCTCTGGATTCGGGCTTTGTCTTCAATCTCGGAAAGTGCCTTGAGCACTACAGCGTCAGTCTCTTTTGAGTGTCCTTTCAGACGTGAAATTTCTTTCTCTGCCGAAGTGTGTATTTCTTGTAGCTTTTTGCAAAGTTCCTCAGAGTCAGGCCTCTTCTTCAAGTCTGCCTGAAGTAGCTCATTCTCTATTAACACCAACACTAGCTCCGTGGTGGTGTCTGAAGAGCGGAGGTGTCCTCTAAGGTAATCATGCCACTTTCTTATCTCCGGAAGAACATTGAAGCCGTCGTGAAATCGATCGTGGGTTTCCCCGTTCTTGCAGTTTGCAGGAGCAAGTTGTCGGAGCTGTTCATATTGGCGTATTCCCTGGAACCCTAAAACTATCCAGGTTGCAGCCACGGATAGAACACAGCCGAATGACCAGGTGTCGATTGACTGGGAGACACCTGAAGAAGTTCCATCTGGGTTTCTCATACGGAATACTTCAGGAGCGCCTAAGGAATCTCAGAAAATACACCCACGTATTCGCCATTCTCCTGACTTACCGTAAGTATCAGTGAACCCCCTGATCAGTTCTGTTGGGACTGAGCCATCATGTCCCTCAATGACTGGAGCAAAACTCGAAAACCCGAAATCGGCTAGTTTCAACTTCTTTCGTATGCTGAGAATGTTATCGGGCTTAATGTCTGCGTGCCAGCTGATTGTTTTTAGTTTGGGCTCTCGAAAAGTTTCTTTCTGGTACATACCCATGGAATCTCCGTGGTTCGCTCGTACCACCTCGTGGAACTTCAAGGTGGTGTACGTGACGAATGGCCTTGGCAATCTCAAAGAGTGAGTCCCATGTACGGAGAATCTCCTGAGCTCTCACAGGAGGAACATTGGTCTCATCCGCCCATGCCTGGTAAAGATCATGATCCCCATACTCTAGCAACAGGTTATAGGTCTTTCCCATATCTTTGCCTTCACCATAATCATGAGTGTAGGAACCTAGACATCGTAATATCGGTACGTCTTTCTTCGAGTCGAGGCCAGAGAAGGCTTCCTTTTCTAACTCGAAATCTCTCTTTTTGTTTCCACAATACGATTTGAGAACCATCTGATAGCACTAAGTATCGTTTAGTATATGCCTTAACGGTGTTCTGACTGGGAAGCTTACCTCTCCGAACTCGTCGTCTTTGTAAAGTGACTTTTGTAGAGCATCTGTTAGGGCGGTATCTGTAATTAGATCTTTTTGCACGGCCACCCAGTATATTGAAGCAGTTCCACCCTTTTCTGGAAGCTTAATCTTGTCACAGAAAGGCAGTATGACCTTCGTTCCATGAAGATTGACGTCCATGTCCAAGGTCAAGTTCAACGGGCAGTATGCCCATTTGTCTCTGTGAAAATCTTGGATGATACGATCGACTTCCTTTCGTGAATGAACTTCAAGTAAGCTTTCGCGGAGATTTTGATCGTCTTGGCTGCGCATAAGGTATCTGTCGTTAACATCTGCGCGGTAGAAACGGTCAATGAGATGGTGATAGCCTTGTTCGAGAAGCAAGCTAAGGACACGGCGGCAGGACTGGTCGCCAGTAAAGATATTCTGATACCTGACCTGGAAGGTTCGATGAGGCGCTGGAGGCGTTTCATCCAAAAATCGATGCCCTCTGGTCTGTTCGGGGCTCTCTGGGTGGTGCTCGATCCACCATCTTTCGAGCGCATACACGTGTACAATTTTGCGCCGGCAACTGCACTTGTGTGGAGGCTGGCACTCGTTCTGGCAAGCAACTGGACGGGTCCATGCTGATTGTAAGAGGTATTTGAATTCATCTTCAATACGTTGACGACGTTTCTGTTCTTGAGATACGGCTGGCATTCTGACGTGGTTCCAACCAGCGATCAGGCTGGCAACAACGTCATGGAGTAGCGGGCAAAAAGAAGTACAGAATTGGTGTTCGATATGAAAAAGTTGGAATATATGCGCAGCGTGATTGGATCGAAGTTGTCGGGGCGGTTGCGCAAAGTATGAGCTTGGTGACAAGCCAGTGGTAAGGAGGTGACAAGCAACGGGCAGTGGTTGTTGGAGCCTCAGTTTTGTGGGTGGGGTGCCTGGCTATTAGAGCCATATGATTGAGGACATGCGCAGCTTGGGGCAGATCCAGATTAATGATTGCACCAATAGTGCCACGGAGGACTTTGGTGGCTGCAGCAAGCTGATTACTGCGACAAGGCAGCAAGGCTGAGCTTTCGCTCCGCCGCCACAAGTTGTTCATCAAGCAGTATGTGTAATCGAGAGATTAATGATAAATACAACAAGAAAAGTGAGATCGCGTTTCTGAAAAAAGCTGCGATATGGTGTTGCATCGTCTGGTAGGCGGATGGTGTAAGCTGGTCATCTTCAGGAGTGACATGTTGATCGACCAGGCTGCGTCAGTGAACGCTTCTTCGCTAAGCGCTCATGACCCCGCTTGGTAACTCGAAGGATGGCCTCCCGCTCCGGCCGTGTCGGCCTCGAACTCTAACTAAAAAAGCCTCCACTGGGATCCTAGGTGTTACTTGATGGCAGTGCACGCCTCTTCCCCGTACTGTGTTGGACCATTCTGATCAAAATGAATATGGCGATGCTCTAATTACAAAACTTAAACAGAAGATAGAACACTAGAAGGATTACCCATCTACCTCAGCATCAGCCTGTTTTTGGCGCTGTTGGCTTGTATGACGGTAAAGTGGCGCGGTCAGTACGAAACCATCGTATGATCCGAGCAAGCCTCTTCGTAGAACTGACCAAGCGCTTGGATGCGTCTTTTCGAGTATTGGCATCAGAGTAGCCTTGGGCTGTTCCGGACGCTAGAGAAACACTCGCCGATGACGTCAGGCCAGGGACGATGTGTTTTAGCCTCTCAAAGAACGTGAAATGTTCCACGGTACTGTTGAAGAAACGATAAGTCGACCAAGCTCCCAACAAAGTTAGGAAAGTCAGAGGTATGGTGACCTGAAGCCAACGCTCCAAAGCAAGGCTAGAGAAAGAACTGTTTTCGGAGCTGCCAGCATTCTGATCTTGATCTTGATATTTGATGACATCGGTGCTGAAAAATGTCTGTGGTGGGTTAGAAAGAGAAAGGAGTCAAAAGGTCATTTCAGGCTTACTGATACGAATGTCGCTGGCAGGTATAACAGCGTAACGATGGTAATGATTCGCATAACAACAGCTTCCCGTTCAAGGTTCTTGTTCAACTGTTCAGTCCGGTCTGAAGCTTGACGGTGTAGATGCTGTAACACCAGCTCTTTTCGGTCACTTATTATCTTCACGAGAAGTTTTGCTCGGGTTAGTTGCATGTCAAAGTCTCCCATAATCTCATCCAGTTGCGAAAAGAAGGCATGCAAATGATCCTCGCAGTTTGTTTTTAACGCGCTGGGAAAGTCTTCTCGGGAAACCAGGTTCTTGTAGAAGCTGCGTAGAGCACCCACAATTTTGGCGTTGGACTCCAGAACCATTACTACTGCATTGGCCTCATCTTGCCAATGTTGCAAATCCTGTATGTCTTGTGGCTCGTAGATCTCATAAGCACACTCCTCCCTACGAAGGCCGTTCACGGCCATCCCACTCTGTGTTTCTCAACGTCAGCTTATAAATACACGTGAATGAGAGCACTTACTTCTTGATGGATCACTCTCTCAAGCCATACTATGTACCATCTCCAGTCTTCGGTTGCCCAGTGGCAATAGAGTAAATGCGTCACAAGGGTCGACCGGAAGCATGCTGTCGGATTGTCATACTTTATATCCTCTGGTCGGCCGTCTGGTTTGGTCAGATCTGCATAACGCTCCAAAATGTCTTTCCCGCCCTTCGTAACAATCCAGAGCGTAGTGCCGTATTCGACATCGAATTTATGATAGATTGCGGCATCTCGAATCGACCATACGTTGAGCTTGATGTTCTCATGATCTCGCTTCTTGAGGTGTACACCCTTCAAGTTGTAGCTAAGTTGGAAAAGCTTGCCGCTTCGATTTAGCTCAGGAACTCCGTGTCCACTTCTTGGATTTCTGAGGCGTATTTGCTCCCGAAAACCACTAAACCGAGGATCGATGGCGTCAGTCTGTCCACCAAAGACGAGCATGAAATCCAAATACACGGGCATGACTTGATGATATGACAGGAGTTGACAAAGGCTTTCACGTGTTGTCTTCAGTTTATCGCGCGAATGTTGTCCATACAGATATCTATGCTGTCAGCATGGGATTTGAGACTATTACATAGTGGACTTACATGAACCTGCATTTTGGATCTTTCTTTCGCGCCATAAGTAGCTGCGTGTTGGCATCGTTCGGGTTCTGCGCAGTGGTGACACCGAGCCATTCAGTGAGTTTTGCTGGACTATGTATGTTTCTCTTATCCCGCCCTGTATTTTTTAGCAACCTTTCAAGCGATTCGAAAGGCAAATTACCTTTCCCATCACTGGTGTCCAAGTCAATAACGGGAATTTCAAAGACTTTTTCAACTTCGTCCTCAGTGGAACCAAGGCAAAGATCGACCTCAGCATCGTCCAAGCGTTCCTTGTATGAGACAAGTTTCGACTTGTATGTTGCGATGCCGCTTGGAATGAGGTTCTCTGGATAATTGGCGCTGTCAAGATATGATTCCTGCAGTTCCACCGGTAATGGGTACATTGTATGCCTATTTAACACTAGCGCAAAGATACGCAACTATGAATTATGATTATCAACAGAAAGGTATGAGAGAAGGACATGGTATTTTAAGAGGGATGATGTGGCCTCAGGGAGGCGCAGCAAATCTGCCTTGTGGCGTGTAGTTTACATCAGGGAAGGCGTTCTAGGGGAATGCAAGACCCCGCCCCCGTGCACCTGAGGCGACCTCCTCACTGGTGCCAAAGCTGCTACTGATACACAAGATGCAAGCAACTGCATCACATGGATACTATCAACTAAACGCCAGGCGCCGACATTTTGAATCATACTATGAAGATGAGACTCGGCCTTGTTCTTGTTGGGGCTTTCGTTCCTCTGGCTCTGGTGACACAGAGGGCGATCGCGTCCGCCCGGACACATCTCTTCGCTTCCTCAGCTCTCTCTTCTCCCCCTGAAACCAAATTAGCCACGCGCTCGCGAATACTAGAAAACAGAATCACCTCGGTCAGCTTCTCGGGCACCTCGAATAGCCAGTTGCCATTGAACTGGGAGGCTTATCAGTCCGGTGTCTTTCAACCTACTGTCCAGACACAACATACAACTCTTGGTTTGAAATCCCAGTTCGGCCATTTGGTTTTCAAGTATTCTTCAATCTTGTCCCATCCAAAATCGTCATATGCGGTAAACGTTTCTTGGACTCGGCCGCTCCATTTTGCGGATGGAAGCCTAGGCTTGCGTTGAGCTTGCCTCGCGCGCTCCAACTCCGGGTCAGCAGCTCGACGAAATGGTGGCATCTGGATGTTTTTCCTTTCTTGTGGGTTGATCGTGGCGCACGTTCAGGCAGAATAAATCCGTGGTGCTTGTGATGCACCCGGTCTCGTGAACCCGGGCGATAGGCTGACAGCTGCGGCTGAGTATCTTCAACGTGCTTCTTCTCAACTCTGCGAGTGGAAGGCTGAAGACGAAACTTTATGCTTCTACGTATGAGCGGCCTCAGCCTCAGCCTCATGACTCATCCAGAAGGTATCCGAAGATGCGTACAACTGCTCTGAGGAGGACGCAAAGGCGCATTTCCCATGCAAGATGCATCACATCTGTGAGTGGCGATTGCGCGATTTTGCATGATGGGTTTCGTACAAAGCGGAGAAACTGTCGTTCAGCTGAGACGCCACGGCTGACCGGTTTAGTTTGCCTTTTTGCCTGTTACGAATGGTGTAGTGCACAATATCACTATTGGTCACCATTTTATACATGGTGTAGCCGCATGCATTTCCCAATCACTTGCAAGCGACGCTTTTTCTATGGCGAAATAAGATGCCTAGAGTATAGATGTATCGGAACAAATTCCATGACTGGTATTGCGAAACTGTTGCTTGTCCATCACCGAATCGAATGATACTTGAAGGATTCTTAGAGGATATGAATTTAAAATACCACAAAGGTAAAGCAAATTATGGAATGGGGATGCATTGATATGCCGCATGGTTGTCGAGGCGATCCGCGGAAGAACCACACCCAGGAAGATACCGATGCACCAAAGCCCGAGCAAAAGCTACACAACCTGAAGAAGTTGTTCATAGCGACTATGAACCCATATCACTCAAGGCCAATATTTATACAAGTCCGTATATCCTTTGCTTAAGCTCCCGATGCGCCAGAAAATACAGAAGAGTCCTGCATGGTTGAGCAGCCAACGATAACAAAAGCAAAGAGTCTTTTCTGGCGATACGCACTGGATGACACTAAGAGTTCTCGCCCCCGAGTTTTTGTATGCTCTTGAATACGGAAGATTGGTAAAATATTATGTGGTCTCCGGAAACGAAGTTGCTGACGTAGCCTTGAGCTGGAGAGGTATGATGAAAGGCAAACTATAGTGGCGTATGCAGGAAATATACTCACGTTACACATCTCAAGAGAAAGGAGAAAGATAAAATGAATCTAGGGAAACCGAGGAAAGCATATTAGATGAAGCCTTCAGAACAGGAATGGCTATTGTAGAACCAAATAACGCAAGGCTGAAAGAGCTAGGCAGAGGGTACGAGGAAAATCTAAGGCGCTTAATAGTGAAGTTTATCAGAGCAGAGAGACAGGAAAGTGGTAGAGAAGTTTCACAGGGCAGTGCGCCTAAGATCTGACCAGCGAGAAGTTTTTTCTAAGTTCGGCACCAGCTTGAAGTCGATCAAACGCGATATGTTGTTGTTGAGTCGGAAGGTGGTAGCATACCCGTATGCTAAGGCAGCAGCATGTATAATGATTCCGAGTTCAAGACGTCTATACTGGATACAAGCAGTTACTTTACTCAATTGCATCAATTCTTGAGAAGTGGTGAAGGGCAATGTGAGGCTGTAGGCGGAGTGAAGGTGTTAAAGCCGAGGCTAGTGGTGATGTGGTCCGAGCGCCGACTTCTCGATGATTCCTTGGAATTTTCTACACATATGGCAGCGTCCATTTCTTCTCCACAATCCTCCTCTGCACCCAATCTCTCTTCTCGGTTACCTTGCATTGAGCTGGAGTCTAGGAGCATTGTTTGAGCTTCACCACCGCCACCTACATATCTCAATTCCGTCACAATGCAAAGAGCTTTCGCTTCGCGGGCGCGGACTTCGGCCCTAAATTCGACCTCTAAGCTTCGCACGACCAGCTTGAGCCTCCAGCAACAGAGATTTGCGCACAAGGTATATTGTCGCTATACGTACTTTTCAATTGACTAGCAGAAACTAATTCACGTACAGGAGCTTAAGTTTGGCGTCGAGGCACGAGCAGGACTGCTCAAGGGTGTCGACACACTGGCAAAGGCCGTGTCAACAACACTCGGTCCCAAGGGTCGCAACGTATTGATTGAGTCAAGCTATGGCTCTCCCAAGATTACCAAGGGTATGCACATGTTTAGTCGTCTTTTCCCAAATTGTCCGCTGACAAAGCTTCAGATGGTGTAACTGTCGCAAAGGCCATTACCCTCCAAGACAAGTTCGAAAACCTTGGAGCCCGCCTGCTTCAGGATGTTGCCAGCAAGACCAACGAAGCTGCTGGTGACGGGACCACTACCGCTACCGTCCTTGCCCGCGCCATCTTCTCCGAGACTGTTAAGAACGTTGCCGCCGGATGCAACCCAATGGACCTGAGGCGGGGTACTCAGGCCGCCGTCGAGGCCGTTGTCGACTACCTCAAGGCAAACAAGAGGGACATTACCACCAGCGAGGAGATTGCACAGGTCGCCACTATCTCTGCCAATGGTGACACACACATTGGCAAGCTCCTGTCCAACGCAATGGAGAAGGTTGGAAAGGAGGGTGTCATCACCGTCAAGGAGGGTAAGACTACCGAGGATGAGCTGGAGGTCACCGAGGGTATGAAGTTCGACCGTGGTTACATCTCCCCTTACTTCATCACCGACACCAAGACTGCCAAGGTTGAGTTTGAGAAGCCTCTCATCCTCCTTTCCGAGAAGAAGATTTCTGCTGTCCAGGACATTGTCCCCGCGCTTGAGGCTTCCCAGCAGCTCCGCCGCCCTCTTGTTATCATTGCTGAGGACATTGACGGCGAAGCGCTTGCTGTCTGCATCCTCAACAAGCTCCGTGGTCAGCTTCAAGTTGCCGCTGTCAAGGCCCCTGGTTTCGGTGACAACAGGAAGTCCATCCTTGGCGATCTTGCTGTCTTGACCAACGGTACTGTCTTCAGCGACGATCTTGACATCAAGCTCGAGAAGGCTACTCCGGATATGCTGGGTTCTACCGGGTCCATCACCATCACCAAGGAGGACACTGTCATTCTGAACGGTGAGGGCAGCAAGGACCAGGTCTCGCAGCGTTGTGAGCAGATCCGTGGTGTCATCAACGACCCGACCACATCCGAGTACGAGAAGGAGAAGCTGCAGGAGCGTCTTGCCAAGCTCTCTGGTGGTGTTGCCGTCATCAAGGTCGGTGGCTCCTCCGAGGTTGAGGTTGGCGAGAAGAAGGACCGCATCGTTGACGCCCTCAATGCCACCCGTGCCGCTGTCGAGGAGGGAATTCTGCCTGGTGGTGGTACCGGTCTCCTCAAGGCTTCCGCCAACGCTCTCGACTCGGTCAAGGCGCATAACTTCGACCAGCAACTTGGCATAACCATTGTCAAGAACGCTATTACCCACCCTGCCCGCAAGATCGTCGAGAACGCCGGTGCTGAGGGCTCTGTCATTGTCGGCAAGCTCATCGACGAACACAAGAACGACTTCAACAAGGGATTCAACAGCGCCAAGGGCGAGTACGTCGACATGATTGCTGCTGGTATTCTGGACCCCTTCAAGGTTGTCCGCACTGCCCTTGTCGATGCCAGCGGTGTTGCCTCACTCCTCGGTACCACTGAGGTTGCCATTGTCGAGGCACCCGAGGAGAAGGCCGGTCCTCCAGGCGGCATGCCTGGCGGTATGGGAGGAATGGGCGGAATGGGTGGAATGGGTTTCTAAGCAGCTGAAGCCTGACCGTCTATTTTCTTCTTCTTATACCCCCATTTCGTTATTATGACTTTAGTCTTACGTCTCTCCCAGTGATGGCTTATGTACACGATATTGAGTTGGTCTCCGCTCCTCAGTCACGGTTTTTTTCTCAAAAGCACGGCATATTGGTTATTTGATGTTTTTTTGTACAATACTGTGTATCTAGAAGACGTCCTGGGAAGGGCGAGATGTAAAAAGCGACGAAGGAAATGTGAACCAGTTCAAAGACATGTACCACTTGAATGTTTTGATGTGTTGACATTGGGCAGCAGAGAGTGGATGTGGTGACCGGGGTTTAGGCCGACGGTCGGTTGCTGTGGCGGCGCGGCGCAGGCAAATAAACCGGTCGAGGAGAGTGACCCCACTAGGTACGTCGCTTGGAAAATAACCCCACTACTTGCCTCATCAGCCTCAGCAACACCGCTCCTCCACCTCCGCCCTCCCTCCCGCAAACACGCCATCCATAACAATCAGTTCTCTCCATTGAAGTAAGCTGCACCCGCCTCCTCCAAACAGCCCGACTGCCGCTTTTTGTTGCCTAGTTGTGCTACGGCAATCGCAGTCCATGATGACGAAGCTGACAGGCAACACAGTACTGATAAAGCTGCCTGGTGTCTTGAACTCCCCTTTCACATCCTCGACACTTCACACACAACATCATGGTAAGGCTTGTGCACATTGTTCACACAACAACTCGCGCTGACTGGATTTGCAGGCTCAATCCGGGTACGTAGTGATCGCCTGTAGACAACACACCACATGAACGGCAGTCGCCGCCCGACCCTCACACGCGCAACCTTACCTTCATATCAATCTCCCCAATACCCTAGCGCGCCCTCCAAACGACCAGCTCTCTTGGTACTAATACCGTCACAGTGTCTCCGTCTCTCCCGAGTGCATTAGCACCTTCAACGAGCTCAAGCTCGGCAAGGATATCAAGTGGATCATCTACAAGATCAGCGACGACTGGAAGGAGATTGTCGTCGAAGAGACTTCCAAGGAGGCCAACTTTGACGTATTCCGCGAGAAGCTTCTCAACGCCAAGAGCAAGGACCGCAAGGGCAAGGAGGGCATTGGCGGTCGCTACGCTGTCTTCGATGTCGAATATGAGCTTGAGAGTGGTGAGGGATCAAGGAGCAAGATCACCTTTATCAGCTGGACGCCCGATGATGCGCCACAATACGTACGTAATAATCTGGACGGCGACGGGGTTGACATGAGAGTCTCAACTAACGCTGCATACAGCCCCGCATGATGTACTCGTCCTCCAAGGAAGCCATCAAGCGCTCTCTCAACGGTCTCGCTGCCGACATCCAAGCCAACGACGCCGACGACCTCGAGTTTGAGAACATCAAGAGCCGTGTCTCCAAGGGCCGCTAAGGGCCTCTTCGTCTGGCCAGCCGCGTTGGACCTGCGCAACCCACCACGGGAGGACGCCGTGAGTTGGAATGGCATGAAGATATAAAGTCGAGTGATTAATTTGGTAGCGTGTCATGTCATAGCGACTTCTCAGCAACGGAATGAAAATGATTAAAGCGACGATTTTGCGTGCAGTAGCATTGCTGGGCTTTGTTTTGAATTGTTAGGCGTGGCATGCTTTCGACGGGCTAAAACCTGGTCAAGTCGTATTTGATGAAGGTGTCTTTGGTATCTTTGTTTTGGATAACGTGACGTGATAGCCTGGTCATCTGCTTCATTTCTTCAAGGTGCATGTGAACCAGCTGCTCAGAAATGCTAATTACTTGTTTTGCTCCCAAGCGGCCTTGAATACACCAACTAGCCTCTCACCCTCTTCTGCGTCCTTGGTCCGTTGTAATATGAAGGTCTTAAGATCTCCCCAGAACTCGTCAGTAGCGACAATGTCCTTCCCACTTACGGCTCCTGCAGCTACGGAGGCCCCGGCGGATGACTCCCCAGCGCTGGCCAGGCCTTTCTCACTCTCTGTCGGCGGCGCAACAGCAGGGGGGCTTGTCACAGGGGTGCCTCCTGCTGCGGGGCTACCTGAAGCTGCCGCAGCACCTGCCATCACCATGACACCAAACTCGACCTCCGTACCAGCATCAGTGCCTATCACCTCTTTCAGAGTCTTTGAATCTGTGACGGGCTTCTTTTTATATAGGATCTTGATCTTGGCTGCTGATAACGAGGCCTGCGTCGCATACTGCTGCTTCAGGTCGTACACGGAGGTTTTGGAAGGGTCGATAGCGGAGAGAGGGATTGTAGGCGTCGAAGGCTTCATGGGTTTTAGAGTTACTGTGATGGTCGAGGCAGATGTAGAGGCATCGGCGCTGTCTGTAGACTTGGGGTTTGGGCGTTGTGGGTGGGGTGGGTGTGGGAGGCGGGGGAGCGTATACTATATGAACGGATTAGTTGGGAAACAGATATATGAGGATTTGGTAGAACATACAGCGCCCTGCGCGGGGTACTGTCGCGCGTCTGCAATGTGGTCTGAGGAGAGCTTTACTGGGCGCGCGTCGAGGGCGCTCAGAAACGACTTGCAGAATGCGAATTCCGACATGGCGGGCTACGATCGTGTTTACTGATTTGGGCGCTGTTAATGCGATATCCTTCCAGGTATCCGGAGCAGCGTCTGTAGTGTAAACAACGGGATGCTCCGTGTAAGTTGTTGCGAACAGCTCCAGTCCGATGACGCTGTTTGGAGAGATGCGGGACAGTGGGCTGGAACCAGGGCCAAATCGCGCTAACCCGAAGGAGGTCCGCTAGCGTGGAAAAAGTTCCCCAAAATCTAGCAACGAAAGTTCCAAAGTTCGCGCAGGCGTCGGTTCTGCCAATTCTTCAACAACCATCACTCTTTTTTTTGTTCCACCCAAGGATTTCCGTACAACATCGGTCGCCATGGGTCAAGGTCGCCGTATGAAGAAGCAGGGTATTCCTGAGCCCCTCGACGAATCGCTGGTAACGAGGAAGCGCAAAGATGCGCCTGCGCCTGCCGAACCAGAGCGCAAGAAGAGAAGTAGGACAGCTGCGAGGGAAGCTAGAGAGGCCAAGGCGAAGGCTCAACCAAAGACAAGAGTCGCTGGAAAGCCCGTAAAGACAGCTGCTGCTATTGTCAATGGAGCAAAGGCCAAAGCAAAGGCCGCAAAGGCTGCTCCGCCTCGACCGTCCGATGACGAAGACGACGAGGATCTTTCCGAAGACGACTCTGAAATGATGGATGATTCCGATATTAACGTTACCGGGCTCGATGCGCTCGGTAGCGCGTCTGAAGGCGAAGAGTCAATCGACGAAGACGAATTCGATTCGGATATTGTAGACTCAGATACCGACATCAGGAAGGGCGCTGCGATGTGGTCGGAAGACGAAGACGAGTCGGATGCCGAGGAGAAGCTTACGGCAGCTAACATCGCTGGATTGTCCAGGAAGCTGGATGAGCAAAAAGCGATTGAAGAGGCCGAGGCGCAAGCTGAATTGGAAGAGAATATGCAGACCAACATTGTTGGTGAGAGGCCGAAGATTCTTGAGGACGAGGAGGACGAAGATGGCAGGCCGATCACGAACCTCGTCAACCAGGACATCCAATTGCTGAGGACAAGATTGACCGACACTATTCGTGTTTTGGATGATTTCAAGAATCTGGCTGAGGAGGGCCGAAGCAGGGCAGAGTACAGGGCGTCGCTTCTCAAGGATATCTGCGCTTACTACGGTATGTTGCAAATACACAAGAGCTGGTGTAGTAGCAAGTTTCAAGCTGACTTGATTTAGGCTACTCCGAGTTCCTAGCAGACAAGCTTCTGAGCCTTTTCCCGCCTCGCGAAGCTCAAGCTTTCTTCGAGGCCAACGAAACTCCAAGACCCATTGTCATCCGTACCAACACCCTCCGCACTCACCGAAGAGACCTCGCGCAAGCACTCATCAACCGTGGTGTGCAGCTTGAGCCTGTCGGCAAGTGGTCAAAGGTCGGACTTCAAATCTTCGACGCACAAGTACCACTGGGTGCTACTCCGGAATATCTCGCTGGACACTACATTCTACAGGCTGCTTCCTCGTTCTTGCCCGTTATGGCTCTTGCCCCACAGGAGAATGAGCGAGTACTAGATGTGAGTAGCATTGAAATTTCTACTTTGAAACTTGATACTGATACTATCTGAACTAGATGGCTGCTGCTCCCGGTGGTAAAACAACGCATTTGGCAGCACTCATGAAGAATACAGGATGCATCTTCGCCAACGATGCCAACAAAGACCGTGCCAAGGGTCTGATAGGAAACATCCACCGTCTGGGTGCGAGGAACGTAATTGTATCCCACTACTCGGCTTTGGAGTTCCCCAGAGTCATGAGTGGCTTTGACCGTGTGTTGCTCGATGCGCCTTGCTCGGGTACTGGTGTTATCGCCAAGGATGCCAGTGTCAAGACCAATAAGACCGAGGCCGATTTCATGAAGCTGCCTCATCTACAGAAGCAACTGCTACTTGCTGCCATCGACTCTGTTAACCATCACTCCAAGACTGGCGGTTATATTGTGTACAGTACTTGTTCCGTTACTGTCGAGGAAAACGAGCAGGTTGTGCAATATGCGCTCAACAAGAGGCCAAATGTCAAGCTTGTTGAGACTGGCCTTACTTTTGGTAAGGAGGGTTTCACAAGGATTGGGGGCAAGACTTTCCATCCGTCGATGAAGGTAAGATTTATGCGGGTTTCAGGAAGACTTGAATGACTTATACTAACATCTCGATAGATGACCAGGAGGTACTACCCTCACACTTACAATGTCGACGGTTTCTTTGTCGCCAAGTTCAAGAAGATTGGCCCTACACCACCTAATGCTGTTGGCGCCAACGAGGCTACCAAGAACAACGGTGCAGGCAACGCAGACACAACCACCGAGGTCGAAATCATCGATCGCACTCCTATCGGCGCCGACAGTGACGAAGAATCGGACTTTGGTGGATTCGATGAGGAAGAGGATCAGAAGTACATCGAGAAAGCTCAGGCCAAGTCGATGCGCAAGAAGGGCAAGGATCCCAGGGCTATTGTGCCAAAGGCGGAGAAGAGTACGAACGGAGCATCAAAAGAGAAGAATGGTCATGTGAGCGCAAAGGAGAAAGCAAGCCGCAAAGAGAAAAAGGGCGGCGGTGTTGAAGTCGCAACTGATGTTGCGACAAAGGAAAAGTCCAATGGTGTTAAGGCGAAAGAGACAAAGGTTGAATCAAAGAAGGGGCGAAGAAAGAGTGGGGAAAAGAAGGGTAAGGCGTAGTGCGTTTTCTTGTCGGATCGCGATGGATGTCTTAGCAAATGGAGGCGTGTCAAATGTCCCAATCGGATACCCAATGCAGGTGTAAAAGACGTCGCGTACTTTACTACAGCGTATGAATGGGGCTTGGTGCCCTTGTGTACTATTGGCTTCCCTCAGCCAGGCTATCAGGATTCGCTAACATTGTTACAACTTGTCACTACGGAGGTGCCTCACAAAAGTTCTGTCCCGCCAAGAATAATCTATCCGATGTACGGCCGCCTTAGCCGAGGCTTGTCTCTCCCCTCTATGTACTCGTTACCACCTTGTAGCTCAATTATCTTTTGAATATGCACAAGAATTCGCTCAATCCAAGCTTGGA
>NW_006912344.1:0-26239 GCF_000523435.1 Bipolaris zeicola 26-R-13 | reverse complement strand
ATGATAAAAGTCTGTTGTAATAACTTGAAGTTGACGCGCTAGTGTAAAGTGGCCGACTCGCTTGGGTGGCCGACTCGCTTGTGAACCACGTTATTCTACCATGAACTCGATAACCCCCCATAAGCACAAACACCCCAACAAGAACGCAAATCAATACCCACGAACCAAACCCCCCCAAAGCAAACTCGGCAACACCATAAGCCCCAAGACCCCCCACTCAAACACCTCATTACTCGTCTTCTTCTTCTCCTTCTCCTCCTTCGCCACCTCCCCCACCGCCACCAACTCCTCCACAAACCTATCCATCCACGCCTTCCAAACCCCAACCACCTTCTTCACCACCACCATCTCCTCACCCTCATCCCCCTCAATAATAGCAATACACTCCTCCACCACGGCGTTGCTCACCTTCTCCCGTACCCCCTCCCCACAATGCACCATAGCATACCACCACACAACAACCCAAAGCACCATCTGCATCTCCGCCTTGAACTCCTCCGGCACAAACGCCAACGTGGGATCCGCGCCGATCAGGTAGTTGGAGACTGTGTTGTGGAAATAGTAGTAAGCAAGGGGCGGGAGGTCAGAGGCCTCGGTCGCGGGGGCGTGGCGAGCGAGTTGCGTGTCGAGGATTGTGGCGTCGTGTGTGAGAGTGCGGATTATGTTGGCGAGGATGGCGAGGGAGGTGGTGAGGGGGATGGAGAGCGGGGTGGGAGGGGAGGAGAGGGAGGGGAAGGCGCCGGGGAGGGAGGAGGTGAGTTGCTCCATGGTTGTAGTGGGCTGCTTCATAGCTGCAGTAGGTGACCCCACAGTTTTAGCGGGTTGTTCTGTAGTTGTATTAGGCTGCTCCATGGTTGTAGTGGGTTGCTCTGTAGCTGTAGTGAGATGCTCCATGGTTGTTTTTTGGTAGTCTGTCGCTGTCGTGATAGTCTGTTTGAATCATATGAGAGGAAAAGGGGAATAATATCGATCTTTAAATACAGCATCGACACAATGAAGAGCTGTTCGTAAACCATGTAAATTCAGAGAAAACAATGTATCCATTGAGTGAAGTCATGAGAGTCAGACGTTGTGCGTGTTTGTGACCTCCAAGGGTCACTACGCCTGAACAGTGAATGATACCAAAAAGCACATGATGGTCTGTTCGACTCACAAAATCAGAAAATGCATTGTGAATCAAACATTCTCCACATCTCCGCCATCGGTATCGCTTTCGTCGCTTGCAAAATGACTCAGCGCCGAAACAAAAGACGCAACGCTCGAATCCAGCCCTATCGACTCAGCGTCCGCAATATCTTCTGCCCATTGGCGCGTATATTCACTCCACCACACCAACACACTAACCACCATCTCCACGATATCCTCCAACTTCTCCATCATCACCTGAATCCCCATACTCTGCTTTCTGCAGATATAGCGCCGTCTCGCACGAACAAACCCGTCCTTCATCATCCTCCTAACATGGCAGTCCTCATCCCGTGGTATTCGCTCTTCCTGTTTAAAACACCACAGTGCCTGCCACCAAAAGAACTCCAGTCGCATCACTGACTGCATCGTCTGCTCCAGTTCCTGCACCGTGATATACCGCGTGTGGTTCGGCACTGGACCCAGTAGTATCATGAGATGGACAAACACCTTTCCGACGAGGTCGTTGGCGGACTGGAGAGCGGCAGAGTAGTAACTGCTGTGGACCAGGACATCCGGTGTGAAGTCTGGATCCCATTGCAGACGTGAGCATAGATCCAAGTGGAATGATGGACGCAGCATGTCTACAAGGGTCATAGAAGTCTCCAGATTGACAATGATGAAGTCTTGTTTGTCGGTGCGTTCGTAAGTGGCTTGCACGACGGCAATGTCTTCTTCGAAAAATGGCTTTGTCAGTACCTGATTTGTCGCCTCTGTTACAGGGGGTGGCTCGAGAAAGCATAGACAGGCTCCCGGATCTACGCTTCTCCTCTCATTGCCACGGGTCACTCTGCGGCAGATGGGGCGCCTGCAGTGTTGGGTGCAGTGGTCGAGTTTATAGGGTACCGTTCTAATATCCTCATTCCATTCGTTCCATTTATCCCACTCTTTCTCGTCTTCTTCGAAAGCTGGAAAAGGCTCCGTTTGCTCTGGTGGCGGGAGGTGGCTAAATGGACCTGGCGAGGGAGACCTAGCTCTGGGAGAGGAATCTTCGCCTGGATTGTTATTTGTCGGCTGGCTCGAGGATTCGCTCGTTATACCCGTGCGCATCTCTTCCATAGACGACTTGCCTACTTTCAACTTCTTTTCTGCTAAAAGTGTTGGAAAGGTCTTTTTCGCCTTTTCGCGGCATGCGCGAAGTACATTCATAACGGTCCGAAACATGATGTGTCGAGTATATTATTCGGAGAGCAATTTCGTCATGAGAGTATCAAGATCAGGGTAGATGTTCAACTTATTACCGCTTGAAAATTAACATGGCGATATCTCCATATACAATACTTGGTCTTAACGCGTTCCGTGGTTGACAGACCATTACCCCTGCCTCTAGCCAAAATAGCCAATGACATGTTGTGTATCGCTGATTGTTTTCTCGGTCGCTACAGAATATGGAGTTCTTATATGAGAGCTTTTAACTGGACTAAGATCCGACATTGTTAGCGAGAGCGGATTTTGTTCATGGCTGGTTGTTCCCAGTTGTCTAGATTAGCAAAAAAAAGGCGCCCTCTTGCAGTACCCGGAGCGGACAAGAAGTACTGGTGCCCAGCGAATACTTTATTTCTCAGTTTGAGTATTCTACTCGATATCAAGAAGCTACAAGGTGTATCTCTAACCTACTTAGAAAATCCAATAGTGAGTCCCTCTAGAGACTGAGGTGAGATCTTTATTTTTGTATATCCGAGTGAGTGATATGATATCAGCGGCTTCCTTACCGTCTGCAATAGAGCTTATAAGAAATTTTCAAGAGTCGCATTATGGTGCATAGTGTTCTCTTATTTTTTTCAAGACCATTTGCTCAAGAAATCATGCTACGACAATACTACTTGCTTCCATAAATATCCATGTTTGCAATGACGTAACACACTAGTGCCCCACCCCCACTACAGCCATTGGATCTCGACCACACATAAGGATCGTATCAGCTGCCATGGCGGCATTTTAAAAGTCAAAACCTACCCTATACGATATTGACTGCCAGTCTGTAAAATGGCGCTTCCACTCGGAGTCTTCCTTGGTGGCTGTGTCATCGCAATTCCCGTCGTCACAGGCGTCGCGCAGGGCGTCGAGCATCAAAAGAAGCAGAACGAAGAAGCCGCCAATGAGTCGCGCATGTGGAAATTCAACTGTCTGGTGGCATGCGATGATCCTGATCCAATAGCAAAAGAGGAAGTGGACCACGGTATTCTGGTTGTACGCCACGACAAAGTTTGGGTCGTGCCGAGGAGCGAGGATGACAAACCCATGTGGCCCGAGGGCGTGGATGGAGAGGGCAAAGAGCCACTTCATGCGTTTGCGGGCTTCTATATTGCGTATCCGGATGAGGACCGTAATCCGCCGGAGCGAGGACTAGTAAGCACCATCAGTGATGATCCGCCCATGCTCAACTGGATATATTGCGACAAAAACACGTACGAGTTGCGGTACTCGAATCGTACCGGTAGTATCATGCATCATATCGGTGTCTGGGACTGGTCAGAAGACGAAAGCCATCTCACTTTTGACGGCTGGGAAGGCTTCGTTGCTATTGACGAGTGGGATGGCGCTGACGAAGACCCTTCAACGCCTTGGGGGAGAGAAGGTCTGCGATGGGCCGTGTACTTTGACAAAGACGACAACGGTCTCAAAGGTCGGAGGAAAGGGAGAGACATGTTTGAGATCAGTCTGAAGAGGAGGATACAAAGTGCAGAAGAGCAGCTCAAGCAAAATGAGGCGGCAGAGAAGAAGATGCAAGTCAAGAGTAGGGGTGGGCTCAGTACATCATTTGCGGCGCCACAGAAGGAAAGAGATAAGGAATGGGAAAAGAAGTTTGGTCAAAAGGCAAGAGAAGAGTTGGAGAAGAAGCTGGCGAGAGATAGAGAAGCAGGAGAGGGGCCGCAGTGGGAAAGAGGTGATGTTGGGAAAGAAGTTGGTTGAAAGAAAGCTTTTTGTTGGAAAGACACTTCTCCAAGCGCTTCTCTAGTTTTGATCAAGGCCTGGTTTCGTATTCGTACGGGGGTTTTTCCCGTCTTGAATACCCCAAGCGAATTCTTTTTCGAGTCATGATGCTTTTTCTTTTTGCAGATACATTCTAGAAATCTGAAAACGACCTAGATCAATAGCCAGGAGCTTGTTGATATCTCAGGCATAGAAGACATTATGTGAAATATCGTTGGATATTCTTCAAAGGACTAGGTATTAAACAAAACAAACACGTGCTCACAGGAACATCATCAATGGTGCCAAACTTGACTGAATTGTAACATAACAGCTGATTATTAAGTTACAAATGTACTACCAAAAAACCCGCTGAAGATACCACGAATAAACAAACTCCAAAACACACATGCCCTCCCAACTAAGCCCTTCATGCAGCAGGCTTCCTCGTCTCAAGCTTCCTAGGCGCCCTCTTTGCGGCAGGAGGAGCCGGCGCTTTAGCCGTACCATTAGCGTTGGCAGCATTAGGAGTCTGCTGATTCAATTTCCTCGGCTTTCTCCTGGTCTTTGCCGTGGAAGTGGTGGAACTGCTTTCTTGGCCGTCGTTGAACGAGACGCGCTTCGTCTGAGTGGGTCGAGATGTATCTGCTGGTTGAGATTTCGGGGGCGAAGATTTAGTTTGCGTACTTGTTGCAGGTTTGTTGGAGGACTGTTGGGTTCTTGGTTGTTGCTTTTCCTGAGTGGGCTGCGAGGTGGTGTTGGTAGTTGATGGCTGGGGTTGCGATGCTGATTGAGGGTTTGCTGGCCCTCTTGTTGTAGGTGGTCTTTGGGAACGGGGCTTCGCGGGCTTAGGCTCTTCTTTGGAGGTAGCATTGGATGATGCGCCATGCTGGTTTCCTTGCTTTGATGGCTGCCTGCTCGGTGGGTTCGGTCGCTGGTTTTGAACTTGAGGAGGCTGTTGGCTCCGTTGTTGTGTCGGTTGCTGGTTCTGAACTGGAGCTTGCTGGTTTTGCTTCTGTTGGCTCTGTTGCTGCTGCTGAGGTTGCGGTGCACTCTGCTGTTGCTGATTTTGCTTTTGTCCTCCCCAGGGGTTCATCGATGCACCTAGCCCTCCAAGATCCACCGCACCACCTATACCTTTCGCTGATGGCATACTAGGCATACTTGGCATTTTGGGTCTCCAACTTGTCATATCCTTGACTGACTGCGACCAAGACTGCGGCATCTGGTCTGGCGCATCGTTCTTCATCTGCTCCAGCTCTTCCCTAGTGGGAGCTTGCGTTTCCTTTGTCTGCATGATCATCTTCTCTAGAGCCTTCCTTTGCGAAGATGTCGCTTTGATGTTGGGAAGAAAGTCGCCAACCACCCCTTGAACTCCGTGACTTGCCATCTCTCCGAGATCCCAAAAAGGCCCAGTCATGGCCCCGTACACTGAACCGATACCACCTCCAAGTAGACCAGTTACTGTAGACACCAGGCCCCCAACCAGTGCACCAGTCAGTTTTCCAAGGGTTACACCTGGTTGTACGCCCAATCCTGCTCCAGCAGCCAACCCCTGAAAAGCACCGGACTGTGTGTATTTTGCTGCTTTTCCAAAACTCTCGGCTTCGATTTCCTTGTTGATTGCTTTGGCTAAGATTTTCTCTCTTGCTTCCGCATCGGCAGCGCCATGTGCTGCTTGCCTGAGCTCCCATGCTTTTTGTCCTGCTTGTAGAGCCATACTGGCAGATACGCCGGCATTTTGCTTGATTTCGTGCTCGGGGATGGTACAGTGCGGAGTATCGTCATTGCTGTTGGCCTGGCCCTTTGCGGGCTTTGGTTTGGATTGTTTTTGTGCTTGTTTTGGCGGCATTTTGTTAGTTTGTGATGTTCAGAGATGTTGTCAAGGGTCCAGAAGCCGATTGATGTTATGAGGGTCGGCACTATGTGTGACAGCGCGAGTACGGAAGCGCTACGTCATGCCAGATCGTCGTTGGTGCACGCATGTGGCAATTGACAACCTGTTTTATTAAGGAGGGTAACACGTGTTTGACAGGCCATGTAGGGATAGCCCTCTAATACTTTCGGGACCGGGAGTCGGACTACGCTGCGCTCGACGTTGATTCGTGGGTGTACTAGCCTGGCATGACGTCGGTGGCCTAGTGGTGTTTTCTGATCTAGTCTCCCGTCGACAAGCCACATGAATCGTACCTTCAACTCTAGATGCAAGAACTATTCCATAACTTGAGATACTAATTCCAAGTTTACCCTGTAGTGGTGACCCTATGAGTATATAGAATTTGTAGTGAAACAGTTCGCCACTAGCTTTCCCGAAGATGGGACAAGGAACAAAATCGACTTTTCAGGTTCAATCGTTGCTGCTTTTCCTATGTTATCTACAACCATGATTTCGATCACATCAAACTTTCTTTGTAGCGTCCCCAGTTGCTCCGACATCCTTGCCGCCTCTCAACTCCTTGTTCGTCGTCTGGATCAATAATCTTCGGTAGCTTGTCAAATTAGGTGTTCCATCATTGGTAACCTCGAGAATAAGATGCAACAATTGGCCTTGTGCAACAGGTTGCTTGCTCGTAAATTCCACGGCAGATTTCTCTGGTGGTGGAAGCGTAATTTCAACTTTTCTCCCCTCATTGTCCAACTTTTTGATTGCCAACTCTGCGACTTCGGCGTCTACCCACCATTGGGTAGCCGTGGGCTCGCGGTAGTGCCACCATTTGAAGGTCAGGTTGCCTCCATTGGGGTCATATGTACCTGAAGCATCGAGCGTGATAGCAGATCCAGCCTCGGCAGTGATTTGAGCGGGAGCGAGGCCCTTGAATCCACTAATATTAATCACGGGATGGTGATTAGCTTTTGCAAATTCTGACTCCATGGTCCATTTGATGCGGGCAGCAAAGTCGTTCTGGAAGGCATCGCGCCAACGCCAAATAGTCGCATGGTTGGATGTGTAAGTCCTGTTACCGACCTGAACTCGATCCGCTGCATCGCTGTAGTGGTTGCTGTTGACTCCTTCGCTGCTGACATCTGTACGACTATACCGCCCACCCCAAGAGCCGTAGTGCGGGCAATCAGGGACGCCCAGGCCATTCTGAATCAGGTACAGAAATGTGGGTGTATCTCCCTCGGGGATAAAAAGGTAGTCAGGATACGCGCTCCCAAGAGGACCTTTCTGGATATTCTCCTTGATCCAGCTCTTCTCCATCTTGGTAAAGTCGGGGCCACCTTGATCGAAGCCATAGTATCTCTCGCCAGAAATGCCAGTCCATGCAGCCAAGCCATACTGGTTCCAGCCATGGACCGAGGAAATGTAGAACACATCTGGAAAATTGTTCCGAATCCACACTCCCGTGTCATCCTGGTCAGAAATAGCGTAGACGCGTAGACGTGAAAGCAAGCGCTTGGAATCGTCCGGGTCATAATCATCATCAACCTTCAAGAGCGCCTGAGCAAGCGTGTTGGTTCCGCCCCAGCAGAGGATCCACAGCGGCTGGGTGGATGGTGCAACAATCCGATCGTACAAGAGCTGCCCGCCAGCAGATAGTTCTGTTCCGGTGCCAACAGCAGACATGCCATATGTCTACGTTACATCAGCACCGTCCCAACTAAACATCTTGCATGTTTGAATTCGAGTATAAGCTTACCTCGGCGCCCTTCCTGATAAGGCCACGCAGATGATCCGCAGTCGGGTATTGCCATTTCGGATGAACATGCTTATTTAGATTGTCGACAGCTCCGGCATATGCATCGATAATCTTCTCCATGTCTTCCGGGTGAACTTCGTTCTTCATCCACGTGCTTGTGCATGCTATGAGGCCCTCTGTTTCAAACTGATTCGAGTAGAGGAGGTACCGACACAGCGATTCAGCATCGTCAGGCTCATTTGAAATGTCCGACAAGACGATGACGCGGGGCTTCTGCTCATAAGCTTGGAGCCGTTCAGTTGCCATGCTGGTGTTCTCAATGGCGTACGAGAGGGAAATGAGAAACAAGAAAGCGAGGATTATGAGGGGCTCAATGGCATCATATGTCGGGGATTGCTATGGTTACCGCTGCTGTTTAGCTATCACGTCTCACAAGGTGGGGCGTTGAGGAACGAATGTGGCACTCTAGGCACTTCCTGCCGTCTGGAAGCCACGCCGGCTGCACTTGCCTGTGCACAGCTCAGCTGTACGACACACTTCACTGGCATCCCCAGTCTTCACCCTCATAAGGCATCACCAAGGCACTCTATTCTCTGTGCAATATTCGCCACTACAGGTATTGTTCAGGATAGCCGTTCCCGCGATCTACTAGCAGTTGCGGGGCTTAGATGACTGCGCCATAATTAGGCCGCATTGAGCCGTGGCGCTCAGCCTTGCGTGCAACCCCCTTCAAGTAGATCGCATGAGCAAAACACTCAGTTCCGCCATCGACAAGTTATCGCTGCATCCACCTCACCTTTCAGGCGTCCAGAATGACGTATTGGTGTCACCGGGCTGTGTTGTTCAGCCTATTGCGAACCGAGTGTGAATACGCCCTCTCACATGTAGATCCCTCAAGGCAGGCTGTGTACCCCAACATGTCATCACTCTGATATAAAGATTGCCTTGCCCTCCCGTCTATGGCAAAAACCCTGTAACAAACACACAACCAGAACTTGGAAATGTCTTCTATTCAAGATAAACTTCAACAAGCGGCGCACCAAAACGAGCAGTTACTTCGTGGCCTCGAAGAAACCGATGCTGCTCCCTCACAGCTCAAGCAGCAAAATGACTACATAACCGACCTGAATTCCCAAATTCAGAAAACAACAAGCCGGGTAAAAACACTTCAGAACAAAGCAAAGGTCGAGCTTAAGGAACATGAAAAGTACCGCGACTCGACCTTTCGGCGTTTCGCCCATAAAGCAAGCGGCAAGAAGGAGAGATTTGCCGAAAAGGCCGCCAAAGAAGAGAAGGACTATTTCGACGCGATACAAGAGCAAAAAAGCGCCGAAGACGAACTAGCATACATCAAGCAACTGCGCGATGAAGCCGAGAGGCGGAGACAAGAACTCTCCGCCCAAGCCCAGCACCACGAGAGCCTGCAAGCCCAACTCGATGACCTCTACAACTCCATCTTCGCCGGCCACACACCGGAATTTCCAGATGAAGACCGCAAAGAGGATGCCTGTAACGCTGCTCTCGCACAAGTACAACACACAAACCAGCGTCTGGAGCGTGAACGCCACATCCTCTTCCTCCTCGGGCAAACCTCACTGAAGCTCTCGGCTGCCCGCACCTCCCTCGAGCACGCCTACGGCATGAGTCAATTCGACATGTTCGGCGGCGGCACCATGGCCAGCATGCAAAAGCTCAACGACCTGGAGCGCGCCGAAAGCGCAATGGCCCAAGTGCGCATGCTGCAAGACCAACTCACGCAGGTCGCGCCCGAGATACCCGCCCTCGGCCACCTCAACATCGCCAGCGGCAGCATCTTCTCCGACGTCGTCTTCGACAACATCTTTACCGACATGCGCATGCACGAGGAGATCAAAGCTTCCATCGCGCAGGTCGACCGCGCAGGCAAAGCTTGCGGCGATATCATACGCCATCGTGAGCACCTCGAGCATAACTTGCAGACGGACGTCCAGCACGCACAGACCGCGCTGCAGAGCGCACGCCATGACTTGCAGAAGGCGCGAGAGGAGGCGTTCAAAAGGGTCCTGCATAGTGCTGCTGCGCCTCAGTTACGTTCCATACCCGTGGGTCTTACCGCTGAGGCTCCTCCCCCCGAGTATGCGCCGCCTGATGGCCCACCGCCCGGGTATTCGGGTTATTAGCTACAAACTACGTAGCTAGCAGCGATTATACGCATATAGTGGCCTGGTAGGTAGAGTGTACAATTGCTTACAAGGGCCTAAGTCTAAGGGGATTCTAGACTCGGGTTACTTGTTCCATTAGATATACCGATTTCTCACGTGCTCCTGGTTTGGACAAGGCGAGTTGTATAAAGTATTTTCAATGACTCGGGTTAGCGGGGTTTGCTAGTAGTAGTAACTTACTTGGTTCGATTTGACCATTCTATAAAGCTTCTAGCGCAATGGATGTTTGTTGTGCTGCATGCGTGTTTCATCTGTGACGCGCATAATTTTTATTTTTATTTTTCGTGGATCGTCTTGGGCATATATTTCTAGATATATATATATATGGTACACTGTCCAAGAAAACAGGAGTTGGTCTTGGTGCCCACCCCTTGAGACGTGTAGGATCTTGACGTGTCAAGCACGTTATCCACCGCTCGGCTTTTCGTCGGTGCTTACAAGATAAACACGACTTTTCTTTTGTAGTATAAGGCCGGAAACATGAATGGAGAAGATTACGGGTGAGCGTATCGGGTATGGTGGGAGAAGAAAGTCTAGTCCTGGCACAGCACTCGAGTCATCCAGGCACACTTGTGAAGAGAATATTCCAGATAAAAGAACAGGTACGTAGGGAATGCAGTAGCATTGGGCAGCTGCAAGTGAAGCCGCTAATAAGAAAATGAATATATACAGTATAGGTCATGATGACTGCTCCACAATCCACCACTTTTGCATTTCCTACCAGCGAAATCTCTTCTACACGTAACCATCAATCATCTAGATGAAGGCCTCGGCGAGGGCACTTTCAAAGGTGCCGTCCCTAAATGCCGGTGTTGCCGCGCCAAAATCCGTGTTCTGGATCGCATTGCGTGCAGCAGCCGTCAAGCTGTCCCATGCAATCAGCGGCTGCTGACCACCAAGGTCGTTAGTGGCAATGAGCTGATGGTTCAATGGCCAGAAAGCCCGATATCCAATCTTGGGTCGAGTTCCCTCCAACGGTGGGCTGGTTTCTTTTTGGTAGTTACCGTGTGCGGAAATAGCAACGCCGCGAATGGTGGCAGTGGTGGAGGCTGCTGAGAGCCAGACGACAATGTTTTCCCAGTCGTGGCGGTGACCGAGGCCACCTGAGGGCGAATCCTTGGGCATGTACCAAGCGTACATGATGGCGTAGGCACCGTTGTAGGTTGTAGCACGGGCGTAAACTTGGCCGGTGCTGGAACTGCAGCCGCTATTTTCGCCGCCACTGGGGTTGAGCCCACCGCTATGAGAAGAATCAGCAATTGTGGGATTTTGGATGTAGGTGAAAGACGGACCTAGTGTCTCCTGCGGCGTTGACGGCAGGAAAAGGAACACAGCCGTTGAAGACCTTCAAGAAAGGCTTGTACTTGAGCATAAGCTGTCCAACAAGACCAGATGGGACGGTCTCGGGGAAGGGAACCACAGCATCGTGTGCAATGACTGCGCGGCTTTCGAGGCTGACGGGGGAGGAGAGGACGACGCTCGCAGCTGCGAGGAGCTGGAGGGACAGACTTCGGAGGCCGAGCATATTGATTCTTAGCGTAGTATACCAGGGCAAGAAATAGTTCTAAGAATGGGTACAGTCCAGTTGTCGGAGACCTCTGTGTTGCTGAAGCCGGGGATAGTCTTGTTTTTTATACTAACGCTTCGGCACTGTGCCGGTCACATGTGCCATGCTAGTCGGTGAAACAAGTGCCGCATAGTGTTGTTCTGTCCTTGGTGTTTCCGGTCATGCCTTAGGGTTTTGGCGCTCGCATGGAGCGGAACATTGTCTATGCATCCTTCCGACACGATGGTAGGGCACATGGGTTATTGTGTAGACATCCATTGGCCATTGCTCAGACACAGCATTGATATGGACGTTGACAGCGGCCTTGTTGCAGTTCATAGGTATGCGGGGCAAGCAGCGACTCAGGGACCGCATAAGTACGCTCGGAGAAGGGCTCTGTAGAAGGCAATTCGTTATGTCGATCTAAGTAACCTTGCATTAGACATATTAGGCATGGTTCTCGTTATGGCGAATCAGATACAGTGCACGTGCACGGGTGCGATTGAACAAGTGGTTTGTGGAGCAGAAACGACGTTTTAGGCAGGTGGAGGGAAGAAGCGGATGCGATGCAAGGTCAAAGTGAGAAAGGTGTACGGCGGTATTCTTGGTAAATGGATAAACGCACAAAGCCATTGGAGGGTTTGGACGTACCTGCAGCCACAGCAAGATGTGATGGATGCCCACGATCCGCCGGCCACGCAACCCTTCATCCGAAATGTCTCCAGATAGTGCGGCGCTCCCCTTCGGGCGGCGTCTTGGGCCCAGGCAGTATCTCACGGAGCAAGTCGTTGATATCCAGTCCATGTTCCACGCAATTGTGCCATTGCCTTGGATAGCCTAAGCTTACTTCCTCGAAGCGCGTGTTATCGATCCAATCTGTCCTCCTGATATGCAAGTGGCCAGACACAACCACTTTGGCATTGAACCTGTTGTGCCAATCCTTTGTCCGCTTGGTGCCACACCAGAGCGAAAACCGGGGAACCTTGGTCAGCTTCACGAGATCTTCTCGCAAGGGCCAGTGCCCGACTATGATCAGCGGGATGTCTGGGTGCGCAGCCACAGCCGCTTCAAGCTTCTTCTCCGTCTTGTCTACAAGGGCATTGCACCATTCGATTCGCGACGAGTAGGGGTCTGGATGCAGTAGGTGTTCGTCGGTCGCTTCAATATCTTGTTCTCTTGCCCACGCGAGAGCATCTTGTAGTTTTACCGAATCTGGGCGAAAGCTGTAGTCGTACAGCGTGAAAATGGGCGCAATCAGACATGGCCCTCCCTCGCCCTGCCACAGCACGTAGTCATCCTCGGGCGTGAAAATGCCAAATTCGCGAGCAATCTCCACACACTCCATGTATTTTGCCTCGCCTCTTGCGCCGTTCTCCTTGTTTGCAGGCAAAGTGTATAGCTCGTGATTGCCCGGCACCCAAAAGACGTCCTTGAAGCATTCCTTGGCTTTGGTGAAAGCCATGCGACAGTGCTCAGCCGTCTCTCCGACATCACCGCAGAGGATCAAGTCATCGTGCGGATGGGGAACAAGCTTTTCCAGGGCTTCACGGTTGCCTTTGAAGGAGAGGTGGATGTCGCCGATGGCCCATAGGCGGCTCGGTGGAAGCGTTGCGGCGGATGGAGGGGTATTTGGCGGGGAGGGTGTTCTGGCTAGGTCTGCAACAGCGGTTTCTGCGGCAGCGAGAAGAGGGTCCATGACTGGCGGTTGGATTTGAATAAAGATGGCGTCGAAGTTTCAGCACGTCTGCGTCAGCACGACCAAGGTATATAGACTTTGCTCTGTGTGTTCGTGAAGCCTCATTATGTCATCCCGCACCCCAGGAAACGCGTGTTCGCCGTCGCGACAATGCCCGCCAACCCGCCGAAATTCATTTGTCGGGAACCCGGACACCGAAGAACTAGCGGGTCGGGCTATATAGCGGGAACTCTGCTAGTTATGTGTAGACATGATATCAATTTCTTCACGCATAGACACTGTGCGAGTTAGGGTATTACTCATAACTGCGCTCATTTTTCAAATGAACTCTATTCTGGCAGTGCTGTTCTTACCTGTCACGTATGGCTACTCGAAGCCCGCCTACTATTCTGTTCATCGTGTCTGGCGTGCCCAGTGGATCCCAAGCTGACATGCGCCCACTTCGACAACTGACACCCATGACATAGTACTACACGGCTCCCCAATCCCGCAAGCACGTTCGTGCGGGACAAACTATAGGTGGCCGTGCATAATACGCAGAATGGCGTTTTCCTGAAGAAACAGAGAATGCGTGTTCGTTCAGGTACATGAACGCAAAGCAGCCAAACCTTGATTAGTCTTGCTCTATTACCGGACACTGACATGTGTGGCATGTGCGTGCAGATATCGATCAGTTTTTCCAGTCCGCTGTGTATTACGATCAATACTTTTCAGGCAACAAAACAAACGTTTATGGTTACTCTCATGCATGCCCTCGGCAATCCTACCTCTATTCCCCCGCAGTGACGTAGTAGTGCTCACACGCTGAAGTCCTTGAGGAAACAAACAATGGCTGGATGGAACAGCACACACTAACAGTGAAGGTTGTAGGCAAAGATAGTACAGTAACCATAGCTATAAGCTTGATGCCCGACCAACTGCTCCTGCATCGCTGGTTAACTTGATGAAGGAGCTAATGCATGTATCGGGATCAACACCATCGCATGAGCCGCCCCGAGGTACATGACCCTCAGGCACCAGGCACACGCTATCAACTTGACCGGATTCGACAACCATACATGAATCATGGCTGCACAGTCCGAATCAGGGATCAGTCACACTCAAATCCTACAGCCAAACAATTCGTTCTATGCAAGCAGTAGCGCTGTTGGCTAAGCAATCAAGATCAAAGGGTGGGGACTGGTGATGCAATACTTCCATCTGCCATGGCACCCTGCGATGGGATCAGCAGCCTCATGCAGCTACTAGTATATGTGCATGCGTCGAAAGATTTTGGACCATGGGAGCAAGTGTTTTCCGGATTTATTCTCTCAATCTCTGTCGTTTCCATCATGTCGAGCATTATTCCCGTTGATCTACTGTCCTCTGCGACAAACCCCTTGTACCTAAACAGCATCGTTTCGACCAATGCCTTGAATCCAACCACGATTGAATTCCTCTCTTATAATCCCAGCTTTGCTTCCATACTTGGGGGAAATGCGACGGCACGACAGTTGTACAACCTAGATTACTCTGCTTTCCACGAAGCAGGAGTATACAGCAAAGATACCCAAAAGATTTATGTAACAAGCGACTGGGCGGGTGACCTGTCCAAACCCATCAACGTAACCACCATCGACCTAGCAAACAACTACTCCATCTCTTCAATCAAATACCCCTTTCTGTCTGAACCCAACGGGGGAACAGCGTACTATCCTCCAGGCACACAAGCCAACTCATCCACGCCACCATGCATACTGTACTGCGACCAAGGCGACCTTATCAATCCCGCTGGCCTTGTCAGCGTAGATCCCGTTTCCGGCTCCTCAACCCGCATTCTCACAAACTTTCTTGGACGAAATTTCAGCGGCTTGAATGACGTGCGACAACACCCTGTTACCGGCGACATCTGGTTCACCGACACCGATTATGGCTACTATAAAGGTTTCCGCCCACCGCCCAACCTCCCCAAGCACGTGTATCGTTTCTCCCCTTCAACGGGCGCGATCGAAGCTGTCGCAGGTGACTTCTTCCAGCCAAATGGACTCGAATTCAGCCCAGATTACATGACGCTATATGTATCTGACTCTGGGGTTTACCAAAACGATACAGACCTTACACGTCCTTCTACAGTCTATGCATTCGATGTTATCGATGACAACAAGTCTTTGGCAGGCAGACGCACGTTTGCATATGTGGATACTGGGATCGCTGATGGACTGCACACAGATACCGAAGGCAACTTGTGGGCAGGCTGTGGCGATGGCATAAACTTATGGAATCCAGCTGGTGCTTTGATTGGCAAGATTTGGATTGGAGTTACTAGCAACAATTTTGCGTTCTTGCCAGGGGCTATGCTCATCTTTAGTAATCAGCAGTTGTGGCTTGTTGAGAATTTGAAGGCAGTTGGAAGGGAGGTTGGCAAGGACTTTGGAGTGTGAGGAGAAGGCAAGTCATGCATGGCATGAGAATGGATTACACGATTTGATTGCAACTACAATTCCAGAACTGGAAAATGGGCCCTAAGGCCCTCCGAATCACGTGATACAAGGTTCTTACAGGTGTTCTGGTATAAAGAATAATATTTATAAAGATTTAAAATCAGTGTCATGAAAGTTGAAGTGGGTGGCAAAGAGGAAAGAAGCATCTCACCTCACGCGTTCTCGACCATTCCTTGGCATTCCACTAGCTTTGTCATCCGCTAGCGTCCGCTCCGGCGAGCTTCGCGCGCATCGCGACATTTTACACCGTCCGCGCGACAACCTCACCATCTCCATCGTCCCTGCTCCATCGGCCGATCGACATTGACATCTACATTCCGACACGCACACGTTTTCCGATCGTCGTCATCAAAACACCATATCCCATAGCGACACGCACGCGCAACACCCGCAAACATGGCCAACTACCTCGCCTCCATCTTCGGAACCGAGCAGGACAAGGTCAACTGTTCTTTCTACTACAAGATCGGTGCCTGCCGTCACGGCGACCGCTGCTCGCGAAAACACGTCAAGCCATCGTACTCGCAGACGATCCTGCTGCCCAACCTGTACCAGAACCCGGCATACGACCCCAAGAACAAGATGAATGCGCAGCAGATGCAGATGCACTTTGATGCCTTTTACGAGGACATTTGGTGTGAGCTGTGCCAGTACGGGCTGGTAGAGGAGCTCGTTGTTTGCGACAACAACAATGACCGTACGTTTCCTGCACCCTTTCCCCCATCTACGCATGGTGACTTTATGCTAACTTTATTGAACTAGATCTGATTGGCAACGTCTACGTACGTTTCAAGTACGAAGAGGATGCCCAAAAAGCCTGCGATGCCCTCAACAGTCGTTGGTACGCTGGTCGCCCTATCTACTGCGAACTCTCGCCCGTTACCGATTTCCGCGAAGCGTGTTGTCGACTGAATAGCGGTGAGGGCTGTGTGCGCGGCGGCTTTTGCAATTTCATTCATCGCAAGGAACCGTCTCCTGAGCTGGACAGGGAGCTAGACATGTGCACGCGAAAGTGGCTTAAGGAGCGCGGCCGCGATGCCAGGAGTATGAGCAGGAGTCCTACACCGCCCGCCACTGCTGCTAAGAACAGGTTTTGAGTGGGAAGAAGAGGAGGGGCTTTTGACGGTTGCTGAGAAGGTGGCGATTAAGAGTGCATGTAGGGATTACTAGGAGTTTCTGGCGTTAAGACATGCCCGCGCAATTTTCTTCAGGAGACGTTGGACTTTGATACCATCATCGGGCATTGCGTTGTTCTGTCACTCAAATAACATGCATCTTTGTAGTATACGAATTCAGTTTGGAAGAAGAGAGATGTAATGTATCTTTTTCCAAGTCACTTGCTTGTCATTTTCAACCATGCTTATATCGGATTCACAGGTAGCAGAGTCACACATAAATATACAGGTTGCACACGAGGCATATGGTAAGAAAAAGACTATGAGAGCAAAACAAACTAAAAATCGGTAAATTCATGGTCATATCAAACAAAGACCTGGTATCATGTACAAAGAAAAGGAAGAACCACATAGACTCAATGCTCGGCATGCCAGATGTCCAGTTGCAAAAGGACCAGCCCAGCCAGTTTCGAACACTCCAGCCCCTTCTCCAAAAAAAAGAGGAGCAAAACACCGGACCTTCTCCCTTTGCCCCAAAATTCTTATATCCTCGAAAAAGACGCCGAATACCCCGTTCCGGACCATTCCGGGAAGAAAAGAAGAACTCCGCGCTCCCCGCTCTATATTCATGTTCGTACAACGCAAAAGAAAAAAAGCACCGAAAACAAAAAGATTTAGCCAGAAGAGAAAACCAGAGAGGCGGGGAGGATGTCGAACCACCCCCCTCAAAACCCCTCAACACTCTCAAATAATCCCCCGAGACTTGAGCACCAGTACCGTCGTAACAACCGCGGCAACAAGCAGTAGCATTCCGATCCAAAAAGCCCAGCAAATCCACGTGCGATGGCGCTCTTTCCGCTTCTGCCGCACAAGCCACGAGTCTCTGTGTGAGGCGTCAGCCGTGATGGTAGTTACGAATTTGAAGCGCGAGGAAGGGCGACCGCTGAGGGAGAGGGAGAGGGCGGAGATGTTTGGGGCGCGGAAGAAAGGGCGGAAGGGGGAGGAGGGGGAGGAGGTGCGGTGGTGGATGCGGGGGGGAGGGTCGAGGGGGGAGGGGTCCGGGGAGCAGATTGTTGATGTTGGGGATGATAGTATTGAAGACGGAGAGGTAGAGGTGGGTGGGAGTTTTATGTTTGAGCCGTTGAAGTTTGGGCGGAGGAGAGGTTTTGTCGAGGGAGTTTTTTGGAGGGTTGAACGGCGGAGGGCTTTGCTCTTTCGTTTGTCTTTTGCGGGGTATTTGGCGGTGTCGTCAGGGTCTGAGAAGGAGATTTCGGCGGAGAGGGGCGAGAGTGGGCTTGTTATGGTGGAGCCCGAGAGCGAGGCCAGGTGGACCATTGGTGGTTGGCCCGGTGAGGACATTGGAAAGTGTAGTTGTGATAGGGGGGACCCGAGAGACAATGGTACAGGGGTAAAAGAAGAACTGCTTGCCACGTACGGGTGCTTTGGGCTTTGGGCCGTCATGAGCTGCTTCTCCAAATCATCTTGGTGTACGGCTGTGCTGAAGCGTTTCCAGAATTGGGGATCGCGGATCATGGTGAAGGCTCGGTGGTGGGCATTCGGAGTGGTGCCGTGATGGGTGATTGGATATATATCGTGAAGAGAGGCGAGCCAAGGCAAACGAGTGAAGTGACAAGTTTCGATGTGTATCGAGCATGCGACAGTGACACTATGGTCGATGGTTTGTGGTGGAAAGTCTTATTCAATTTTGGAGATGTTGGTGAAACCTGGATTAGGTGTAGTGCCCAATCCGAAAATGTGTAGCGATGGAAGTCGTGTTTTTTTGTTTTTTTGCCAAACAGCAAGGTGCGAGCCATGCGCCGGGAGAGCGGAAGTGGGTGTATATATCGTCGATTTCAAAGACACACACCCCTCGTCAAATAGCGGGAGAGGGACAAATAGAAACACAGGGCGTCCACTGTGGAATGTTACACTGTGACATGCGAAATAATCTGTGGAGAAGGCGACTGGACTAGGGATCCCAGGATAGTGTAACGTGAAACGGAGTCACCAACGGAACGTGACAACCGCAATGGTCCACAGAGTAAAAGTAATTTGGATGAAGAATAGGCGAAGAAAAAAGAAAACAACAGTCGGTGGTCTGAGGTGATTAAGAAAAGGGTAAGGCGTAGGTTGAAAGGGAAAATGGATGAAGAGAAGATATGACTGAAGGCGATTGGGGGATCTGGGGGGTTAGTATTGCCATGATGAAGACCCTGCCAGACGGGCTGCTGAGATGCGCTCAAACAACAATGGACGGGCCTTTGGCCGCATCTGACCATTATGATGTAACTTGGGTTGTCTAGACACTGTATGGCCGGGTGTTAAAACAGATGTTCGGTATGGTCACTATAGGTGCGAGAGGGGTGCTGGCTGTCGTGCGTTTCGGGCGGGTTGGGGTGTAACCAATGGAAGGTAGCACGGTCCCTTGGGGGCCCCAGGCAGACCCGACGCATAACACACGACGTTAAGACGCGGGAGATTGCTGGCGATGCGTCCGTGATGGGGAGACATGGCTATGATTGGGAGGGCCAAGTGAGACGATTGCATCCGTCGCGTGCAGTGGTGCGGCTCTTCAGTTTTGAGTCGGCAGCAGAGGATTGTACATGGTGCAGTTACGTGCGTATGTACATATTGGGCCTGTGTTTCCTTTGCTCTTCTCATCCATCGTCGCACCTCTTCGCCAGTTGCAAAGACAAA
Organism: Bipolaris zeicola 26-R-13; assembly: GCF_000523435.1. Lineage (NCBI taxonomy): Eukaryota > Fungi > Ascomycota > Dothideomycetes > Pleosporales > Pleosporaceae > Bipolaris > Bipolaris zeicola. Next base: position 6,765 of record NW_006912344.1, on the reverse strand, counting down.
AAAAGTCAAAAGAAAGATGGCGCGGTCCACGTGCGCTTCAACTGCCGATGGCTTCCCCAACGCATGCCGCGTTTTGAAACAGTAGGCTAGACGCAAAACATCCCATGGCTGGCAGGTCTGCAGCAGTGGTGGATGGCTCACCGTAGTAAGCCCAAGCGCGGGTCCCCTACTTACTACGTAGGTACATCCTACGCGTCGTTCAACTTTCCTTTTGGGCTCGCGCATCCTGTTGGGCTTCTCCTCCATCCCCAAGCCTGGCCGATATAACCTTGTACATACTTACATACATACACACGCACACTCTCGTCACATTTCCAGTTTAATTACTATACTCTGAACATTTTCTGGGGTTGATCCGCGTCATCAGCGTGACGCGAACATGGGACACGAAGGCTTGCCCTTTTGGCTGGTCAATGTGCCAAAGGACCAGTGGCCGAGCGAGTGCCCGGACTTCCTAAAGAATTGCAGCGACAAGGATAAGGCAATCATTGGGATGCCGGACGGCGAGTACAAAGTATTGGCATGGGACCAGGTGCGGGAGATTGTCCGTACGGTTATTGATTCACACCCGATAGGCGAGATGCTAACGGCCCCGCCAGAGAGCAACCGTGTCGACAAGTTCCACCGCCTGCCGAGCGAGCTGCGCCGCTATCGGCAGTTTACCTATAAGCTCGAGAAGGATTATGGCGGCATCATGAACTTCATAGTCAACGAGCGTCTCAAGTGGGACACCATGGAACCCCGAGGCGAACCATTCGAGTTTGATGGTACGACGGGGTGCCCTATTCGCTTGGCTGCTACCGCTGTCTAACCGTGTTCAGAGGACATCAAGATCCTGTACAACGACTGGCCGTATGGCATCGATCCAGAGATTGTCCATCTCGTCGTCTGGACTAAATTTGAGCTCGAAGACGACCCCGAGACGGGCTGGTGTACGGAAGCATCCAAGAAGCAGATTGAAGACTACGTGCAAAAGACGTTTGCGTCCAAGGTCAAGGAGGTGGTGTGGTTCAAGAACTGGAAGAGCCTGAAGAGCGTGCATGCAGTGGAGCACTTTCACGTGATGCTCTACAAGCCGGACGCGGCCTTTCTGAAGCACATTACAAATGACGATGTACCCATGACGGCCAAGTTTGGTGGCCAGACGCCGTCTGTCTGAAGTGCACTACACATGACAATGGACCTACGACGGCTAGGATGGTTGGCGAGTAAGCAGAAGAGGTTGCGACGGTTTGGTTTGCCGTCGGGTATACTTACCTGGACAAGGCCTGCGTTCACTGCGGTTTGTCACGTACTTAAAACGGAACATATGTACTTATTGATGTACTTATGTACTATACTTTCAGGCGTGCAGCAGGGAGCCAGCTCTGGTGTACACAATGGGTGAGTTTTGCGGCCAGTTCGGAATATGCCCAAATTGGTCAGCACCGTACTTACTACCAAAAGCAGACAAGCTTTTCCCCATCTAAAATCCTTCTCACCACGGTTGTGCTTGCTTCTTTCGGCCAAATCTCTGACAAGTATCGATGAAGCAGTTTCACACGGCCTGAAAAGAATGTAGACCGTAGATAGCTCGGATTCTGTGAGAACCAGACAAGTTTGCGGTAGAAGGGTCGTAGTGGCTGTTTAGAATAACCATGGAAACGGTACTATGTTGGGCAGACGCAGTTATTTTGACATGGAAATTTGACAAATGCAGCATTCGTGACTTCGGCCAGGATTCCCTGTGTGTTTGGTGGTATTGACTAAGGATGCCACAAAGCGGCGGTACATAGTGCTAGATTAGACTGTAGAACCAGTAGAGCTCATAGCCGCGAGGCCCTACACACGTATCGTCGTTATAGCTTTCACGTGTACTACACAGTAGGAGGTACGCAGGTAGAGTCGGTATTTGGCCGAAAGCGGACGCTCTGCCAGTCGGCGCCTGCAGCCTTGTCGTGGGCGTGGTGGTGGCAGCCAACGGGGCGCTCGCGCAGTCTTTCCTCTGAAGATCAGCCGGCAGATGAAATTTCAGCCACGTGTGTGGCGCACCGTTTGTGTGGCGCTCAGCGTGTGGCGGTGAAGTCGGCCATTTTTCTTTATCCTCTGCCAAGGCGCAGGATCGGAGACTTTGCAGACAGGCAGGGCTAGCATGCTGGTCACAAAGTAGACGATGAGCTGGCCAAGTGCCGCATGCCCCAAAGGAGCATCTGCTCATGTTAGGCGCATTTGCGTGTCAAATCAAGGCCTGTCTTGTATGATCAAAGCGCGGTGAGAGTGTTGTCGGTGCTTTTTAGCGCTGTCAAAAAAGTCGTGGGACGGGGGGTATGCACACTGCGCACCCTGGCCAAGGGGCGCCGTCCAACAATTCCCCCCGATAGCCCATTTCGTCTTCTGTACGTACTGTACATATGTACTCTTCCTACGCACGAGCACCTACCTCCCCTCCCCTCTCGCTCACTCCACCCTAATAATTTCTTCTGTTCCGAGCTGCAGTTTGCTTTTCTTTGTCTTTGGTCGCATCGCAGCACTCCCCATACTTGCCGGGGTTAGACATAATACTCAAAGGGCTGGGCGCAGTCGCTTCACAAACAACTGCCTCGGTCTCCGACGCACGCCACGAGACGCTTTGTGCAGATAACCTCGCATACAGTAACCATTGTCTCCGCCGCCTTGCTTCGTAATCGGCGCTCACTGGGGATAAGCCCCGCACAGCCACCGACCCGTACGTGTGTCTGTACATATGCGAACAATTCCCCGGAACCCCTCCACGCCTCGATCACGCTCAGGTAGACGCCCACAATGCTAGGATCACTCGCCAGCCGCTGGCAGGCGACGGGCGACCAGCAAAAGACTGCCCCAACCTGGTTCGACCGTCACCTGTCCCCCGTCCTGCTCTCGGTAGCCAAGAAGGCATGCACGCATCCCATCCATACCATTGTCACCATTGCCTTCCTCGCCAGCTACTCGTACCTCGGCGTCTTGGACAAGGGACTCTTGGAGAGTGGCGTCGACGATGTCTCCAAGAATGTCGACTTCCAGTCCCTTTTGGTGGGCAGTAAGACACTGAGGGTTGGAGAAGAAACATCATGGCAGTGGGAGGCCTCGGACGCCAGAGGTAGTGCTGCCGACAACGCTCAGGTATGTCCCACTCACTCACATCTCTCCAAACCTCATGAGCTTACATGTTCGCCTGCACAGGAACTCGCCCTTGTCACCCTCGTCTTCCCCTCATCCAGCACCCTCAACTCGGCCCCCTCGCAACAATCTGTCCCTCAGAATGTATCTGCACAGCTCCTTCCCAGCTCCTACAGCCCCTTCTCCACTCTTTCTGACGACACCTCGCTCGCATACGCCATGCCATACGACGAGGCTGCCAAATTCCTCGAGGCCATGCAAGAGATCCCCGCACCAGAGGATGTCACCCAAGCCCAGAGCCCTGCGCAGGAAGGTTCCCGCGAGCAGAAGAAGTGGATGATGCGTGCCTCCAAGAACGGCAATGCCCCCTCAGGAATGCGCAACTGGATCGTCGACTCTTGGACCTCATTCGTTGACCTTCTCAAGGTACGTCTATTTCTTCGTCTCCCGCATGGCGAATGCGCACTCTGCTAACTTGACCTCCAGAATGCCGACACTGGTGATATTGTCATCATGGCTATGGGATACCTTGCCATGCACCTGACGTTCGTGTCCCTCTTCCTCGCCATGAGGCGACTGGGTTCCAACTTCTGGCTGGCTACTGCTGTTCTGTTGCAATCTGCCTTTGCCTTCCTCTTTGCCCTCGCTGTGACGACCTACTTCGGTGTCTCTATCAACTTGATCCTTCTCTCCGAAGGACTTCCCTTCCTAGTTGTCATCATCGGATTTGAAAAGCCCATCGTTCTCACAAAGGCCGTCTTGTCTGCCTCCTTGGACGGCCGACGAGCAGCCGAGGAGAAGCGAGGCGAGCCTGTAACGATTCAATCCGCTGTGCAGACTGCTATCAAGAAGACTGGCTACGAGGTTGTCCGTGACTATTTCTTTGAGATTCTGGTTCTCGTCGCAGGCGCCTTGTCTGGAATCCAAGGTGGTCTACGCCAGTTCTGTTTCCTAGGTGCCTGGATTCTCTTCTTCGATGCCCTCATGCTTCTGACCTTCTACACGTCCATTCTCACCGTCAAGCTTGAGATCAACCGAATCAAGCGTCATGTTGCTCTTCGCCGCGCTCTCGAAGACGACGGCATTGACGGCAAAGTCGCCGAGAGCGTTGCTCGCAGCAACGACTGGCCCAGTGCTCGTGACGTGCAGGTTAGCAACAACAGCAGGACTGTCTTTGGACAGAAGATCACCGTCCCCAAGTTTAAGATTTTCATGGTCGCTGGATTCTTCCTTGTCAACATCCTCAATGTTACCACGCTCAAGTTTGGCCTCACGCCTTACAAGTCCTATTTTGTCTCTGTTGTTGGCTCTACCCCTCCCCTGGATCCTTTCAAGGTTGCTGGAAGTGGCTTGGATCACATCTTCGAGCAGGCAAAGGAAGCCGCAACATCAACCATTGTTACTGTTCTCATGCCGATCAAGTACGAGCTCGAATTTCCTTCGATTCACTATGCCGAGCCTTCTCTTTCCGACTCAGAGCATGCCTTTGGCACGAACATTAGCACTCACATTGTCGATGGCGTGCTCAAGAGTCTGGAAGATCCGTTCCTTAGCAAGTGGATTGTACTTGCGCTTGTCATGAGCGTGGTCCTCAATGGTTACCTCTTCAATGCCGCTCGATGGACAATCAAAGAGCCGCACAAGCCACTCGAGCCTCCTTCCCCCTCCGAAGTCCTAGATGGAGCCCCGACTGTCCCTGGAACCCCTCGCGTTCCATCCATGCACATGCCTACCCCACCCCGTACTCCTGGCCCAGAGGAACAAGCCAAGTGTCTACAGCCACTTACACAAATCCAGACAAGACCCCAGCTAGAGATTCCAGCAGGCCCAACGGAAGAGCAGCAACGTCAGCCCAACCGTCCCTACGAGATTCTTGAACAAATGATCAAGGACAAACAGGCCCCTAAGATGACCGACGAGGAACTGATTGAGATGTCGCTCAGGGGTAAGATCCCAGGTTACGCACTGGAGAAGACGCTTGGCGACAAGACTCGCGCTGTCAAGATTCGCCGTGGTCTCGTTTCCCGAACACACGCTACACGAGAGACATCAACTCTGCTGGAACGCTCGCTTCTGCCATACAAGGATTACAACTATGATCTTGTCCATGGCGCATGCTGTGAAAACGTTGTTGGTTATCTCCCTCTTCCCCTTGGTGTTGCCGGCCCAATGCTCATCGACGGTCAAAACTACTTCCTCCCCATGGCAACTACTGAAGGTGTGCTTGTCGCCTCAACTTCGCGTGGTGCAAAGGCTATCAACGCTGGTGGCGGTGCCGTTACTGTTATCACTGGCGATGGTATGACTCGTGGACCTTGTATTGGATTCGACAGCCTCGCACGCGCAGGTGCTGCCAAGATCTGGCTTGACTCTGAAGAAGGCCAGAGGACCATGAAGGATGCTTTCAACTCTACTTCTCGCTTCGCCAGGCTGCAATCGATGAAATCTGCCATTGCCGGAACCAACATCTACGTTCGCTTCAGGGCTACGACTGGCGATGCCATGGGCATGAACATGATTTCCAAGGGTGTCGAGCATGCTCTGAACGTCATGGCTAATGACTGCGGCTTCGAGGACATGCGTGTGGTTGCTGTATCTGGTAACTACTGTACCGACAAGAAGTCTGCTGCCATCAACTGGATCGACGGTCGCGGCAAGGGTGTTGTTGCCGAAGCCATGATTCCCGGCGCTGTTGTCCGATCAGTCCTCAAGTGTGAAGTCGATGATCTCGTCCAGATGAACATTTCCAAGAACTTTATCGGCTCAGCCATGGCTGGTGCTATGGGTGGATTCAACGCGCATGCTGCGAACATTGTTGCTGCCATCTTCTTGGCTACCGGCCAAGATCCTGCCCAAGTTGTTGAAAGTGCCAACTGCATCACCATTATGAACAAGTAAGTTTTTTTTCTCTCTTCATATGGTCTGTCTATATTGGGTAACAAATTTGCTAACATTTTCTACCAGTGTCAACGGTAACCTTCAGATTTCGGTTTCAATGCCTTCGATAGAAGTCGGCACCATTGGTGGAGGAACCATTCTCGAGCCCCAATCCGCTATGCTCGACTTGCTCGGCGTACGAGGTGCCCACCCAACTTCTCCCGGTGACAATGCCCGCCAGCTTGCTCGCGTCATTGCCGCCGGTGTGCTTGCAGGCGAACTGTCGCTTAACAGTGCGCTGTGCGCTGGCCACCTGGTCAAGGCACACATGGCACACAACAGGAGTAACGTTCCCTCGCGAGCGCCCACACCCGGCACCATGACGCCCGTTGCGTCAGGTACGAGTTTGAGCCTGATGAATGCTGCTGCAGGGATTGTGCCCAAGCGATAGAGAGAGAAAGAAAGTATTAACGTTTGTAAATGGAACAAGTGTGTTTTTTTTAATCCCTATACATATTGCATCTGTATGATGGTTGGGGAAGAGGAAACAGTGTTCTAGAATTTTTTTTATTTTTATTTTTACGCTGGGCTTTTCCCTACTTACCAAGAAATGGTTCTTCTTCGTTGTCTTTGATTTGCCCACTCACACTTTAATTTCCCCTTTTGAGCAAAATGTTCCTGTTTCCCCCAAGGATCAGACAACTTAGGCATGCAAATACAAACTTTTTTCTTTTAGTTCAGTTAGAGATGTGGTGTGTGTGTGTGTGTGTG
>NW_006912343.1:0-26385 GCF_000523435.1 Bipolaris zeicola 26-R-13 | reverse complement strand
TATTTTATATAGACGAACTTGACTTACTTGAATTGGCTTGGCACCAAGTTAAGCAAGCAAGGCTTCCAAGTTACTTACTTGTTGCGAACTCTGGAGACAAGCTGAAACAGTGAACCTGTTATAGCGCATGATATGCAATTAAGCAACTTCTGATTTTGAATTTATACTTACAGTGGTATCAACAGTGATCATTGCAGAAGCATTGAAACCAAGCATAGAAAGTCGTAGAGTACACACCTCAAACATTAAGCAGCGGCTGGCCACTATGCTAACCAACAAAATTGCCGAGTAAGTGACTTGACACTCTACCGGCAAAAGCCTGCATAACCGTTTGGTTGGACAGAAGCCAAGTATCTGCAGGCGTGGTAGGTGTCTGTCTCGTTGAAGTAGACCACAGCAATAGCACCCCCTGCTGTACGCCCGAAACGAGTTTCCTCATCATTCCACTGGGGCATGGAAATCTAAACAAAGTTAGCATTGAGCTAGGAAATGCAAAGGAAATTATATTGTTTGTGCAAAACTTACCCACTTGTGTGTATCGTCCGCGTTGGAAGGGCAAGAGCCTTTTGGAGAGAATGCACGTGACGTCTCCTGCCCCGTAACCGTTTTTGCCCACGTGTCGAGGACGACCTTCTCTTGGTCGGCAACTGTGATGAGCCTGTAGTCTCCGGAGTATCGTTGGCAAGCAGTGTCGACAAAGTTTTCGAATTTGGCAGCGAGAGTCGAAGCCGCAAAAACGGCGGGAATGATCTGAAGGAAGCGCATCTTGAAGATTAGGTTGGGTGTGATCGTGTGAAGTCGTTATTAAGCAAGTGAAGGCTGGTGGGTGGGAATGTCATCAAATCGTTCTACGAATAGTATTTATATAATTTGATGTAGTGGAAACAAAGCGTTTGGTAAAGTCGACAAAGCAGTGCATATTTTGATTAAACTTACGGCCGACCAGCGCGACGAGAGTTGGATAGGGTAGGCACTAGTGATGTAACATTGTACTTGTCCTGGCTATTGGTCGAAATATTCCCGTTCAAATACGCTCGGTTACCATGCTGGTACTTTTCTTTAACCTTGATCCCAGATCTTGTTCGGTAACCGGGTCCCATCCGGAAGTAAGGACAAGACTGGGTGTGTCCCGATTGCCGGACATTCGGTATCGGCCCGAGTATATATTGTAGTCTCACCACCAAACAATGCAGTTACTAAATATCGACTGATGGTAGCGGAAGGCATAAGTATAGTATTCCCACCAATACTGGCCTGTTATGGTACATAGGAGAGATTTACATGCGCCTCATGGACGCGTACCTGACAGAATAACCTCTGTCATTTTAGATCAGCGCATGGTTTACCCTTCACCGTCTTGGATATTTCGAGCTTGAAACAAATTGGCGAATTCATGCGCACGGTTTAGCACTCGACCGCTCTTCCGCCCCTAAATATGCAAATAGAAACACCGACGGTTCATTGCGTGCGGCTGATATCCTAGTCGACCAACAAATACAAATCTCAAAGTTGGCATGGCCCCTACGCTGCTCTAGAAAGATACTTTCCTTGAACTTGATTCGGTCTACACACGGACGCCACATACAGCGTACTTGAAAGTAACTGCGCGAATAAATTTAAATGAGAGTTGTGAGGGATGAGGAACCTGGGATGGCAAGGTACATCCGAGCATCTGTATAACAACCATATCCAAATGACAGCAGCGCAGGATGATTACTTACATATACGCATGATATCGATATCCCTTGCACATCCCCCATGTTTTTCTTCCAATAAGCGCCGTTGTACCCTGATGTCGTCACACCGGCTAAAAACACCCCTTGCGGTACCATCTCCTTTAAGTACCCTAAAAAGACACAGCCTTCGGCCCATTCGTTGCGCGTATATCCGGATATCCTTAAACGTACATGAAGGCCGCTGGTTATAGATGTATACCGACAGAATCCATACCGATAGAATCGCATACATTGCCCACAAAGGAGTCAATGAAAAGTTTCTCGGGTTAAACAATATTATTCCAACACTTTGTACTACCGCTTTTTTCTTTCGAAATCCTGAAGCAGTTTGCTCCTCAAGTAGCTGCCACCGATCCTCCAAGAAAATACAGTAACATATCATGTAACAAATCTAACTATTCATAGCTATTTCATACAAGTAGCCAACATACCATGGGCCCACAGTTCGCCCTGAAAACGCCTCCTCTTGGCCCACTACCCCCTCCCCCCTTGTCCCAAGGTACCCGGCCAAGTAAACTTGTACCTGTTTTCGGTGCACCTAGAAAGCAGGGATACACAACGGGGAATGAATATCATTTCCTATTTTCGATATGCACTCCGCAATGATCTGATGGACCTAGGGCTATAATACCTAACATATGCCGCTGTCACTAAACGACTCCTGCATTTGAAGGGTATTGTTCGCGTGGTGAGTGAGACTGCCTATTTGCGGCTTCGGGATAGTTAGTGCTGAGAATATGTGACTGTGGTATATACTCGCTGGTGTTTAGTTATCTTCAAGATCATGCTGCAAGGCTACAAGGAGACTTTCTTTGTCTATACTAGTACATTTCATTAATCTAACTAACATTATGTCTTGTTTGTTTTACATTCTTCCAAAAAAATATAACAATAACTAGGTCGATGCAGCTGTAGCTGCTGATGAGGCTGCCGGTGCAGCTGTTGGTGTACCCGCTGATGTAGCTCTACTTGTCGGTGTAGTTGCGCCTGTCAATGCAGCTGCGCCTGTTGGCGCAGCTGGACTTGTCGACGTACCGGCCGATGCACTTGTCGATGTACTTGAACTTCCTGACGAAGCTGTACCAGCCGATGAAGCCGTACCTGATGATGCGGATGCACCCAAAGCTGCAGTTGTCCCGCCCGAAAAGTCATTACCAAAGTACGCGCAGTGAATGAGATACATCGAAGTCTCAGCGTTGAATCCCTCCAAGACAACCGCACTGATTGCAGATAGAGAGAAAGCACTGTTACCCGAGGAAGTATACGCTGAAAGCGGGATCTTAAGAAGCACAGGAGCACTGCTCAGAGTACCATAAGTAGTACTTGACACACTGACTCGCTGGAGCAGTGTAGAACCGGCACACCCGTTCCCGCCACTCTGCAGTTGTACATTGAAACTTGCACCCGCCTTCGCCGTAACGTTGAGGTAGAGGAAGCTAGACGAAGAAACGTCCGCGCAGTTCTGGAGCGAGTACCAGTAAGACCCAGAGACAGCAGGTTGCAGGACCAAGGCGCCGTCCTTGACAGATGGTGCAACCTCCATGGTTCCGTCGTCGCTTTGCGCATTACCATTAGCATTGCGGTCTACATTCTTTGAAGTGCAGTAGTTCAACCAGGCGGAGTCAGGACAGCTACATGTCGAATTCGATGGCACGACTGCTGTGGAAGCCAAACTAATACAACCGAGCTTGATCTCCGCGTTTGAAGGGTTGAAAGCTGATAGTGCGATGCTGTCGAGTCTGCTCGCGTTCATTCCAGGGAAATCGGAAAAGGGAATGTACGTGACTTGGTACGAATCAGCACCGGCAAATTTCGTGTACGAAGTGATGGGGACTGAAGAGGCTGGCGACGTCAATGAACACTCGACATCCGTCTTCCAGCGCATCGAGATCTGGAAAGAGGTGTCTGCGGGAGCCGCCATGGAGATTTGGATACCAGTTGCGTTTACTTTGTTTGCGTTGTAACAGGTGGTGCCGAATTGAGAGTACCAGTATGAACCACTGCTAGCCCCTAGAACGAGTGAGCCGTCGCTGTTGACGGAGTACGAGGCAAGAGATCCTTCATCGGTCATGCCGCCAAGGAGTCGGTTCGTCCGTGGAACATCCGACGTGAATGTACAGGTGTTTAGGACGGTACCTGAGCAAAGCGTACAACCCGGGTTATCAATAGGTCCCGTGAAGACCAATGAGTGGATGCGGTACGTCGAGCCGGGAGAACTGAAGTTGGTCATGATAAATGACTGGAGGTACTTGGCGTTGAAAGTAGAGGAGAAACGTGAAAATGGGATCGTGAGCTGTGCTGGCGCAGTGCTGAAGCTAATCGGGGTGTAAGACGTGACCACATTGGTGTTGCAGCTGTCGCCACCATATTTGAAGCCGATGCTGGCAGTCGCGCCTTGCGGCCCAGAGATACTGAGTTTGATTGAATCGTAAGAACTGTTAACCGCTGCGCAGCCAGGCGTCTGTGCGAGCAAGGTGTAGAAGTACGACTTCGCATCCCGGGGCACGACATCAGCGGAACCACTGGCGACTTGCTTGTAGGATGTCATCGTCTTGTTGTCTGACATGGGAGCTCCCAGAGCATTGGTCTGCGTTTGGAATTCAACCGGATCGCAAAAGTCTAGCACAACGTAGCCAGAAGCCCTCGCGCATCGTGAACCTGCACCGCCTCCCAGAGGGCCACCCAGAAGAGAGATCCATCGCATAGTGAAGTTGCTGGCAGCAGAACCACCACTTGGCGTGAAGTTTCGTAGGGTGATACGGCTCATGGAATTGGCCTTAAGTCCTGAGAATGCCGTAAGAGGGATTGTAATGTTCGTAAACTTGTCTTGGCTTAAGGTAGCATAAGACTTGGTGCTGACGGTAGAAGTAGTGCTATCAGTACCCGAGGTCACAACCACGTCAAACGAACCACCAGACGGACCACGTGCGTTCAAAGAGACGGCAGTGTACCCGGTGGCGTTCATATTAACGCCATTGACAGCAGTGTCGGTATAAAAGTACGAGTTTGAGCTGGACGGCAATAACTGCATTCTTCCAAGCTCCGAGAGTTTTGCAAACGTCATTGAGTTGTTGTAGTCAGTCTGGCCGAAGATATTGTTAATGCCAGTGATCCATCGATCAACGTTTTGGAATGATTCGATTGCGAGGCCTTGGGTGCGATCTTCTCCTGGTGCCGTAACGCATCGCTTCTGGATCTTGATATTATCGATATAGATAGGCACATGGTCTGGCGAGATGTTTCCAATGCGTATACCGCGTACATGGAGCATATCCTGTCCCTGGAAGTCCGATAATGGTATGGTAACAGTATGATTTGTGCCGTCAGCAGCGGCGTATCTGGTTACGTCCAAGTACGTGGGACTCGGCTTTTCGAAATTACATCCAGAGTCGTACGAGACAAGCTGCACGTAGAAAGTGGTTCCTTGAGGCGCAATCATGTCAAAGTAAAGATGGGTGTAGATCGAAGCGTCGAAGCAGAAGCGTGAGATCTCCGTGTAGTACGAGTTGACACCGCTGGTAGTAGTTGCTGTGAGCTGCAAAGTGCCATCTATGTTGTTTGACGAAAGTCCTATTGCGCTTGTTTGCAACAAGAGTAAATTGACGTTGTTGTTGCCGAAGTAGAGCTCCAAGAAATCGTCAATCATGACATCCCATGCTACGCATTCTGTATCCCCGATCGCCTTTGGTGTAAAGTCGGGGCATGTGGAGATGGATGAATCGCTGAAGCCAATAGTGAAGGTGAGCGTATATAGCCCCTTTGCTGTGTTTCGCAAAACGACTGCGTTCGTTGTCTTATCATACGAAAACTGCTGGCAGACTGAGAGAGAGCCTGTGGCGGACTGTATGGCATAGTTCCGAGGCACCTGGAGAGTGAGTCCTTCCGTAGGGCCGTCCAGACGAACTGTCATCGTCGCCGATGTTCTACTTACCGCTGTGATATTCACAACGGCGCGATCTCGGTTTGCCCACCAGTTGGCCAAACCTGTCTGATTGAAGAAGACTGCAAAAGGGCGTACGGTATCGTGGAATGCACGCTGTATCTGAATCTTGTCGAAAACCGCGTCCGAAGGGTGGATCAAGATGTTGTAGTGACCGCCATACCGTGCCATCTTCTTGATATCTTTGATTTGGTTGGAGAAGTCTGACCCCGGAAAATCCGCACTGCTCATGTTTCCATCGCCATCAGACCACTGGAGAGGAAACTCGTAGTATGGGAGCTCAGCGAACGCTTCACGGTTGTGCGTAACTTGAAAAGGGAGGTGGGTGAGATGAGAGTTTCCTGAGCATGAAGAGCCGCCAATGAATCCGTTCGCAACGCAATGCGTAGGTTGGTACTTGCTCCATGCAAGGTTTCCTGGACGGTAGGTGGTGAGGTTGTAATTGGTCTTGAATACATCCTGTAGTATATATCGAATCAAAAATGCACTTACGCGGACCTCTCCTGATGCAGAGCCGCCCGATGTATAGAACGCAAGTCCGCTACATAGGTGGAGGTGCAAAGTCAGCGTCGATGTCGCATAGATCTTACACGATGAAAACTTACCTGGGACCTCCCTTTATACACTGATCATCAGCAGGAGGTGTTCCATCGGCGTTAGCCCCGCATTGGTGAATGTAAGGCGCATACCCTGCGTCACTTCCTTTGATATACCGTTCGTCACGAGTACCGTAGGGGAAACTCGCCGCATTTGGCGAGTGACTGACAGTGTGACTGCCAAAATCGATGTACGGGTACCCATCAGGAGCCGTCCGGAACCCGGTGATCTGATAAATGTATGGAATTCCATACTGGAAGTATGCATTCTCGTAGGCATCGGTTATATACTTGGTATGAAGGTTCAAGTTACCAGCAGCACCTCTTTCTTGCGCGGCGGCTGCGATACCCTGGCCGTGGGGGTAAGAGACGTAGGTGTCGATATCCCAGGTGGTGGTGAAAGCGAGCCCTTTGTTGTATGGGACCGTCCATAGGCTGACAAATTGGGGACTAGAAGTGACAATGTTCTTGACGATGCGTGTTCCGATGTCGTATCCGGGGTAGTAATGTCCATCATACCATGGTGAGTAGCCGCCGGCCTCGTTTTGCGCCTGGATGTACAAATAACCGAGATCCATACCGATGCTGTATACATATCCGCTCGCTCCTAAAGGTTGGTTTCTGACAATAGCTGCGCTTGTAGCGGACTTATCTGCACTGTCTACGCCATTGTTTCGAACCTGGTACTTTGCAAGTGTCTGTGAACCTCTAGCAGGCGTATAGCCAACATTGATAAGGCCTTGCTCAGTGTAGTTCTCATAAAAAGGCATGTTGATGTCGTAGTAATCTGTGAAGTCAAAACCTCGGAGAGCCTGTACAGGCGATTCGGTGTTGGTCAACTGCAAAAGCGATCGTGAACCGCTCGTGTCTACAGTAGATGCAGATACCCCTGCAAGAGATTGGAGAGCGGAGGGAACCTTGTTCATGAATATCAATCTGCCACCTCTGGAAACGAAAGAATTCAAAGCCGTGACATCGGCAGAGGTTGGGCTGTAACTCACGCCTGGGGGCGTGTACACTAGCAGAGTCCAGCATTGGGAAGAAATGCTCAGCGATTCAATGACCTTTACTTGTAACCCGATTGTCTTGAGAGATAGCGTCAGAGGAAGCCTGAGATGATGTTATTTGTTGCTCCTAAAACAAGCTAGTTGGAGAAAATGTACCAATTGGGGTCTGATTGATAACTAGGTACAAAGATGTTGAGTGCAGAGTTTGGCCCGGCCGCATGTCTAATGTAGCGCTGTCAGTGACCAACATCACAAGATGAGTTTGCTCTCCTAACCTCGACCTGGAAGGTATAGTAGCAGCCTGACTGTCCTCCGATAGAGCTGCACTTGCCCCTGCGGGCTGTGTAATGGAGTATATATCAGGCGATTGGAAAGCCTGGCATATCTGGAGTAGCCAAAACAGAGGAAGAAGAATCAAGGTGCGCATACTTGATGTTTCCCTTGAGGAGACGAAAAAAAGGCGCAAGAATAGAGAGCGAAGAATGAAGAAGTCAAAAGGGCAGGACCCGACCTTTTGGGCAAGTTGTACGAGAAAAAATCGACCAAAACTTCGGGCATGGATGGCCGAATCAGCCGCGAGCGAAGGCCAACTGGTCGGCTACGCTAGTTTAAGGTACGGACCTGACGGAACGAAGTTTGGGAGGATTTCGTCAAGTCATCCGCTTAAAGCGTTCTAGTAGGCGGCTGACAGCGACTACGGCATGATAGTTCACAGTACCTGCGCTAAGTACGTGTACCTGTGCCTCAAGGCTCGTTTCAGCCACAGGAGCGGAGCCATTAAAAGTGCGCCAAAACGTCACGTTGCAGATGCCAAAGTTGACCTTCGTGGTCCAGATTGAGGGTTTTCAATAAAAGGGAGGGATGGGATTTGGTAGACAGGCGCCACGTGCACGGATAGTGCTTATTAGCACGAGTAGACAGATTCAAGCGTGATCTTCAAATGGCTATGGCTGAAGAAATCAAAGAAGAGCAAAGCTGAGTAGTTTGCAAAGTTCGACCGACTGACGGAAAGTTGTAGCTATTATTAAGATTATCGTCGCGGCTGGCGCTCAAAGGACAGCGGCTCGGCTGGCGCGTGCTTTCTTAGCGCCCGGGGAAAGGGGCTTGAAGACAGCGAGATCTAGACCTTCACGATGCGTCCGTTGGTGTATCGCCCTCTCTTGAAATCCAGACCCAGCGTGTGAAGATGCGCTCATGTACTTAAGGTTGCCAATTAGCCACTGAGAGAGCAGGAGTTCTCCTTCCTACAGACAGTTCATACCAACTCCAACCGACATGGCCACTTCACCACTACCACGAGTAGTAGACTAGCACATAATGTTCTAAATTTTGCCTTTCCCTCCAAAGCATAGAGCAAGACGTGGGTCAGCCTATACGAACTGCCAACATGAGCGAAAGTGGGGCGCAACGAGTGGCCGACTGACATTTTACCCTTCGTTGCCTGGCTGTTGCCTGAAGTAGTCGGTATGCCACCCTGGTGCACGTTGAGTATATATTCATAGTTAAGACTGCATATGAATCCTCAAGAGTAAAGAATCAAGTCCAATTGTGATCATGACGACAACACTACCGTTGAGGCGTTCTAAACGCAAACAGAACGAGCAAGCACAAGCTGCTGCGCTGATCCCGAACACCAGGGACACTGCGCCACCACCCCGGAAGCGCGCCCGTAAAGCCAATATTCCCCTCAATACGGAACCTTGTATCCCGGAGAATGAGCATGCAAAACCCGTACGGCCACAGCAATACGACACCCTGCCTCCCTTCCTTGCGCTTCCCCGAGAACTACGAGATGAGATCTACAAGCACGTTCTGGAACAAGACGAATCATCGACGCTCAAAACTGGGCGCGGCAACAACATCGTTACAAGGTGCGGCCTCGTAGGGGTCAACAACCAGATCTCGGAAGAGTTCCTAGATGCGGTCCTCTTCCACGCTCACGTCATCACGGCTACCATCCGCAATCATAACTTTGCGCATGTCGTCACGTTCCTGAATCGCTTGTCCCAGGCACAGCTAGCGAGGCTTAGCGCTCATGGACCTACTGCGGATGAGGTAGACGACGACAGAAAACCAAAGCGCAAGATCCGAATCATTCTTTCTTATTCAGCAGGCGCAAAAGATAGTCGCGTGCACCTCAATCGCTGGCTGGACAGGTTTGACGCGCCAGACAAACGCGGCAAAGAGATTGAGTTCGAGTATCATAATGACGGGACGTATCGAAATGGTGGCTACAAGCAGAGACCCAGAATACGCGGCAACGCAAGTCAAAGGTGGAATGACGAAGCAGCCAAGATTGGAAGAGGTGCTGCCAGGGGCAAAGCGTGGGGCGGATGGGGTGGTTATGGTGGATACAGAAGTCGTCATTAGTTGTATAGGTGAATATGGCGAAGCATGTCAATGTGGAGATTTGTCCCAAGTATGTCAACGTCAACCTACCACGCTTGACATGTATCCAACTCTTCTAATCGACATTGCGTGAATTGACTATCTACAGCCAAAGAAGGAAATGCTACTAGGCAGAAGTTACGGCTATACCACATGGGAAGGACCACTACCAAGATACTTCTCCACGTGATCGTGTCAACTTGACGTAGGCGTGATAGAAAAACCTCACGTGTACATGTCCAAGATAATCACAATACATACGTAAGACGTTTCTTCCAATACCTCCTAACGGAACACAATAGCTCAAAGAGCCCACCCACTCACGTGACATCTTCCTCCACAATAGCCGCCAAGCCAAACCAAACCTACGCACACATGTGAATATGTAGATGTCATAACCCGTAAATCTCCAACCAAGAAATCCGTCCATATCACAAGAAAGATCGCCCATCGCCCCCCATCCTCCACAAAAAAAAGACCGTCCCCAACGACCGCCAATCAAACCCAGTTATCTCAGCCCCTCTCCGATTGGCCAATGCACAGACTTTCCCAATTAGGACCGAAATCGCAGTCTTGGGTCGAACCCCACACTTTTTCCCGTTCGCCCATTATCTCCAGGTCCTGCGTCCGTTAACGGAACTTGGCGCACGCGCCTAGATTCTGGTACGGGGGAGAGAGAGGGAGGGGGGCATGCAGGGCATCCTTTCCATGGAAATGAGGACATGAGGGGAATTGGGTTTTTATCGGGGTTTATGCCATCCCCCTCCCCCCGAGCTCTTGCCATGCTGATGGAGAGGTGAACAGGGTCAATGCTAGTCCCCTCTTCTTCTTTTCCGGTCGCTGCTGTGAGTGAGAGAGTGGGCTGGGAGTTTGGGACACCTTTCTGCGCCGCTCCCCGAAAAAGCAAAAAAAACACGATCAGGTGAAGAGGATAGTGAAGATAGCAAAGAAGTTTAATTTCTCTCTCATCTAGATAGAAGGCATGGAGGGGAAAAGAGGAAAGCGCTATCAAGAAAAAAAACAAGAGAAATCGCTACGAGAGAATCATTAATAAAGGAAGAAGAAAAAAAAGTGTGCCTGTTTGCCATTCCCCCTTCAAGATAAACAAGTACGAGTTCTAAGCCTCTAGTACTTTCAGCGCCCCCAACGCGCCCGCGCCAGAAAACACCCGTATGCCATGCAATTAACCCCAAAGGTAGTTTCGTTCGTTCAATCATCAAGAAAAGTTTTCGTGTCGTCTAAGAATTTTCAACTACTACCAAGCGAGATCGCTCTTCTCATTGTCAGTGCCGCACGAGAGACCCTCGCAGAAATCTTCCATTTCCTTGGTAAGCAGCGATCCAGCCTCGGAGTCGAGCTGCTGCTTGGCAGGCCAAATCTTGTGACCGGCCTTCTTCTCGCGCATGCCGTGTTCCATGACGATTTCGCGGCAGCGCTTCTGGAAGAAGAGGGGGCCCTTCTCCATGCGGGGGTGCAGCTCGCCGTTGATGAAGATGCCGGCTTCGATGTTCTTTTGCGCACGCTCGCAGAGCACTTTGTCTTCGCCCATGACGCGCTTGTACGTGTCGCTGATGAGGAGGAAGTCTTCTTGCGACGAGTGCTTGTTGCGCCAGACTTCGTAGTACATGACGGACTCGGTGGGGGACTTGGGCATGAATTTTTGCATGAAGAGGAAGTGTTGGGTGACAGTGAAGGAGGCGTTGGGGAAGCAGTATGTGGAGCAGATCTCTTGTCCGAGATCCTTGCGGTATTGTGGGGTTTTGGGGTCGTGCTGGATGTGGTCGGCTTTGCAGTAGACATCGTAGCTCTCGAGATCGACGAGTCCGGTGGTTAGGTCGGGGTGGGTACTCTTGCAGTGGTAGCACTCGTTGAAGTTGTCTGCGAGAATCTTCCAGTTGAAGGGACCTTCGAGGTTCCATGTGTGGTCGAACTCGTAGTCGTCAAAATTGAACTGATCGAAGCGGGTTTGCTCGTCGACATGGTCGAATTGTGATTCCCATGATACCTCTGGCACCTTCTTTGAGTCCATGTTGATCCAGACGAAACCGTTGCGGTCAATGCGTGTGTGGATAGGGAATAGGCCGTTCTTAGCCTTGTCGAAGTTCTGAAGCTCCTGGTAGCCGGGAGCCTTGGCCAGATTGCCGTTCAGGCCGTACGACCAGCCGTGGTATTTGCAAGAGAAGATCTTTGCGTTGCCTCCGTCCTTTTCGACAACAGGGTATGCGCGGTGTCTGCACACATTGTGGAATGCATTAATCTCGCCTGATCGGTCTTTGGAGACGACAACGTCGTAGTTGGCAATGTTGTAGCGAAGGAAGTCGCCGGGGTTGGCGAGTCTTGACTTGTGGGTGAGGATAAGCCATCTCCTTGTGAAGATGGCGCGCCTCTCAAGCTGATACATCTCTTCTGAAGTGTACCAATTTGCAGGAAGGGCCCGTACGGGCTCATTCTCGGGCTGGGTCTGGGCGGCTGCGCCGCCAAAGCCTAGGTAGCTCAGGAGTCCCCCGACCATGTTGGGATACTGTGTTGGTGGATAAGATGTTGCGGATATCTGGCAGTGCTTTCAAAGGAAGTGAAGGACAGTGATGTCTGAGAACTGGTCAAGTCTGCTGAAGAAGATGAAGGTCAACCTGATGGATGTTTGCAGTATTATTATACTTTCTGTCTAAACTCACTATCTCCTCAAACGCATCAACTGAAACCATATACTAAGTCCGTATGGGGTTATAGCTTCCATTCGCTCCCGAGAGGCGATAGCCAGTGGGGTGAGTGGACGTAATCAGACTGCAGGTGACCCTCAGGCGCCACGCTGGTAGATGATTTACCAGCCATCTCCGCAACCGCACCATCCGCCATCGTGATCATTCTACTATTCTAGACAGTGGGCTAGAACTCTGCTTGCCCTTGCTAGTGGACAACGGTGTATTACCCCAGGATAATCTGCATTGACGACGCATGACAAGATCATGGTGACAAAATGCAGAGGCCGTTCTCGTCTGTGCCCCTCTTGTTGGCACGGGCTTGGATGGATCTGATTTCCAAAAGCGGACATCAGACGCCAGCCCAAAGCTTGACCGTTGAGCCAACACCATAATTGCCGGAGCTATTGCGGCGACACTTCCTAATGGTTATCGCACTCTTATCGAAAAGTTCGCTGAGGTTGGAAGTCCGATATGCAGTTCGTTAGATAGGCCGGCTGTGGTGATGAGGTAGTCAAGTCGACGCCTATCGCAACAGATAGCGGTATCAGGAGGGAAGTCGGCGGACGCCCAACCTGAGACAAACGGACGCCAATCCTCAGTGAATAATGACCACTCAGATGATGTGGTGTGTGTTGTCGGTGAGCCAAAAAAGATAGGCGAAGCGCTTAGTAGGTGTGAATAATGAGGCGTGACTCGCCTAGAAAAACGCTATGTGCTCGAATCGAGAGCCAGCGCAACAAGCAATGTGATGTTACCCCTCATCGCCTTTTGCGTGGAAGTTTCCGGAGGCTTTGAGTGTTTTCGGCAACCGTAGTCGTGAGCTTGCTGTACAGGTGCAGACAGCACAGTGACATGTCACGTCTCGTCATCTCCACCTAATAGGCGTCGAGATGGTCTGCAAGCTGAATTACGGGGATTCCGCAGTTCCAGTGTGTCCTAGGGATTATTTAAGGTGCTTCTTCGCACTCAAGGCAATTGGGGGACAGAGCCGTGAGCTCGATATGGGCTTGCTCCAGACGGGGAGAGTGCGTTACAGGCCATGGCAACGACTCGTTTGTTCTATGGGCTTTGCACACTGCTTCGTCTTGGCCAGGATGCGTTGCAAGGGCTGTTCAGGGCGGATTGGCGCTCTCGAACAGCACCCCGTGCGAATGGGTATCTGAGAGAAGTGTTGTCGCTAGGCTGTTGATGGGATGGTAGGGTGTCCGGGCTTGTCGCAGTGGATGGGTGGAATGCATCTTTGTAAGGCTTGATGGCGTACAATCACTCTCAATGCTTACAGCAAGTGATTGTTTGGGTTCGAATAGTTGGATTGCAGCAGGTTCCATTCGTTGTCACTGCTCGACAGGACAAATGGGGCGAGAAGTCTCGCCGGGGGAAGAGCATACTAAGCTCAACATACTATGATGACTTACCTGGCGTGGTAACAGACGGAAGTGCAGCAGCGTGTCGAGTGAAGGAAGAGTCGGATGGTGTTGCGCACGCGCGAGGCGGGGGTTGCTGCAAGCTATGTAGTGTCGTGACGGCTTTCCTCTTCCTGCCCGGCACATGTTGCACTAGGCCCAGTATGGACATCAGGACCCTACATCCACGACTGGCATCTTCCCCACCAATGTCGTCAGGTCCGCATGCGGGGCGACGGATGGATTGGATCCAGCACTTACCGCTCGAATCATCACGCGAGATGTTTTTCCAATTGAAGTTCTGGATCACGCTTAGTCTCGGCTTCTGTGATGGGGAAGCATTGCAGCTTGGTCCGTTATCGCCAGCATGAGTAGTCTTAAGAGAGCAGTGCCTCCTGCGGCTCTTAGAAGCCAGTCAATCATCCATTTTCCTCTGTTCTTTTCGCAATGGCGACTTCTCAGCGTGTTGTCATTATCGGCGCCGGAATCGTCGGCACCAATCTGGCCGATGAGCTGGTTTCAAGAGGATGGAAGGACATCACAGTTGTTGAGCAGGGTCCTTTGAGTATGCCGGGTGGTTCTACATCACATGCCCCCGGCCTGGTCTTCCAAACAAACCCTTCGAAAACAATGACGTTGCTCGCAAAATACACTGTCGAAAAGCTGTCAGCCCTGGAGAAGGATGGACAGAACTGCTTCAACCAATTGGGTGGCTTGGAAGTTGCGACTACACCGGAGCGTTTGGAAGAGCTCAAGCGCAAGCATGGATATGCACAGTCTTGGGGCATAGAGGCCCGCTTGATCACTCCTGAAGAGTGCCTTGAGAAGTACCCTCTCCTGAACAAGGACATCGTCCTTGGAGGTCTACACATCCCAAGCGACGGCCTCGCATTGGCAGCTCGCGCAACACAAATTCTCATCGAGAACACACGCAACGCCGGCGTAAAGTATCTCGAACATACTCTCGTTACTGGTATTGAGCAAGCAAACGGCCAAGTAACCGGCGTCACAACAAACAACGGTTCAATCCCAGCGGACATAGTCGTTTCATGCGCAGGATTTTGGGGCGTAGAGATTGGCGCTATGATCGGTCTCAAGGTTCCGCTCCTTCCGCTCGGTCACCAGTACGCAAAGACGACACCCGTTCCCGGTCTCCAAAACCGTGAAGTTAACGGAAAGATCAATGCTATGAACGCCGAATACCCGATCCTGCGACACCAAGATCAGGACTTATACTATCGAGAGCATGGAGAGCAATTTGGCATTGGTTACTACGGCCATCGCCCAATGCCTGTCAAAGCTTCTGAGTTGGGTGTCACTCCCAAGCATGTCGATGAGAAGAGTATGCCATCTCGATTAGACTTCACACCCGAAGACTTTGAGCCAGCTTGGCAAGCCACCAAAGAACTACTTCCCGCTCTGCGCCAGACTGAGATTGTAGACGGTTTCAACGGAATCTTCTCTTTCACACCTGACGGCGGATCCGTGGTTGGACAAGCTCCTAACCTCGACAATTTCTGGGTAGCTGAGGCGGTTTGGGTCACCCACTCAGCCGGTGTGGCTCGGGCTGTTGCAGAGACGTTGACAGAGGGCCGATCGACTGTCGACATCTCCGAGTGTGAGCTAACACGATTTGAAGAAGTCCAACTGAGCCCAGAGTACGTCAGCGAAACTTCGCAGCAGAACTTTGTTGAGATCTACGACATCATCCACCCTCTCGCACCTAAGGAAAGCCCCCGAAACCTCCGAGTTAGCCCTTTCTACGCCCGACAGAAGGAACAGGGCGCGTTCTTCCTCGAAGTTGGAGGATGGGAACGTCCACACTGGTATGAGGCAAACGCTGGATTGGTACAAACTTTGCCAGACGAGTGGAAACCAGTCGACCGTGACGCCTGGTCATCCAAGTTCTATTCGCCCATTGCTGCCGCTGAAGCGTGGAAGACACGAAATGCTGTAGCATTATACGACATGACTACCTTTCACCGTTTCGAGGTATCTGGACCTGGTGCAGTTCACCTGCTTCAGAGACTTACAACTAGCGACGTCTCTGCAAAGCCTGGAAGTATCGTTCATACCTTGCTCGTCAACGCTCATGGCGGTGTCTTGAGCGACCTTTTCGTATCCAGGATCGAAGAAGATCTGTTCCAGGTGGGCGCCAACACTGCAACCGACCTTGCATACCTCATCCGTGAGGGCCGCCATCAGGAAAAGCACACACCCGGTAAATGGATTCAAGTGCGAGACATTACAGGCAGCACTTGTTGTCTTGGTCTTTGGGGCCCTAGGGCTCGGGATGTCATCCAAACAGTCAGCTCAGATGACTTCAGCAACAAGGGACTACCTTACATGGGTGTCAAGAAGACCAGCATAGCAGGCATTCCTGTCACTATGTTCAGGAAGTCTTTTGTAGGAGAGTATGGATGGGAGATCCAGACTACGCCTGACTTTGGTCTGCGACTTTGGGATCTGTTATGGCAGGCAGGGAGACCTCATGGACTCATCGCTGCTGGCCGCGCAGCGTTCAATGGTCTACGAATAGAAAAGGGCATCCGAGCGTCAGGATCCGATATGAATTCTGAGCACAACCCTTGGGAAGCTGGAGTAACATATGCGATCCAACTGGATAAGAAGGCAGAATACGTTGGTAAATCTGCTTTGGAGAAGCTTTCGAAGAAGGTTGCTCCTCGCCGGCTCAGGTGTCTCACCGTCGATGACGGTCGATCAATGGTGCTGGGCAAAGAGCCAGTCTTTGTCAAGGGCCAAAGAGCTGGCTATGTCACTAGTGCAGCTTTCGGTTACACTGTCAGGAAGCCTGTGGCATATGCATGGCTTCCAAGCAACATTAGTGAAGGGGCGTCAGTGGAGATCGAGTACTTTGGCAAGAAGATCAAGGCCACAGTGACTCGCGACCCTCTGCACGATCCACAAGAGCGCCGTCTGCGTGGTGAAGGATCAACTGCTCAGCCAGAGCTACAGAAGAGGCTGAAGTCGCTCCTATGATGGAATTTTGTAATGCGGAATGATTTTTACGAATGTATGAGCATGGTTATGGCGTACAATTAGGTTTCTTTTTGAGGCGTAGTAATAGTGTAAATAATGCATGAATGCATGTATCGACTGAAGACCCTTTCGCACCGCGGTGACGTGAGCCAAAGAAACCATATGTGTTTTCCGATTGCTGTGATTGGAGGACTTGATGAGAACCACGAATATGTGTAGTGAGTCTTGGAAACAATATGTAACTTCTAGATATGGACTTCTTTTCACGTGACGTTCTTATCGATAGAGAGTAAACACGTCATTACACTTCCAATTGCATGGCTCCTACATTCCACCAATCTCCCTTACTATCGTCCTTATGAGCTTTCTCGCCGCTTCAATCAAGCGTAGTTCTTTATTATCAATTGTTCGACCCATTGCGAAAGTAAATAGACTCATCAGTTTCCATTGGTTGATGTGAAGGCTAACGCCAAGTAGCGTTCATCCGTACCCGCCCGCGACATGCATATTCAATCGATTCCCATGTGTAAGAGCACCTTGATGGAAAGCTTCATCAGTCACTTTGCTGACATATCTTTTAGGGGAGGGCACGGGCAACAACTATGCCTATCTAGTGTCCGATGATAAGACCAAGGAGGCTGTGATCATCGATCCGGCAAACCCCTCAGAGTATGCTTAACAGGAACAATCGGGATCGTTGACCTTTCTAACTATAACACAGGGTACTACCTGTTTTGAAAGAGCAAACCACTACTGGAGGTCTCAAATTGACAAAGATTATCAACACCCACCAGTAAGTCTTCCTTTTTGTTGGACTGAACCGTACTGATCTTTTTCAAAAGTCACCATGATCATGCCGGAGGCAACACTGAAATCGTGAGATTCAATGAACGCAATCTATTCTGGATTGATAACTCTGACTCGCATCTCAGCTCAAAGCTTTCAACCTTCCAATAATTGGCGGACGTGACTGCGAAAAAGTCTCAACTACGCCTGCCCACAATGACACCTTCAACATCGGCTCCATCAATGTGAAGGCACTCCACACGCCATGCCACACCCAAGACAGTATTTGCTTCTTCTTCGAAGACGGCAACGACCGTGTCGTCTTCACAGGAGACACATTGTTCATCGGCGGATGCGGCCGCTTCTTCGAAGGAAACCCCGAGCAAATGCACAAAGCCTTGAACGAAACACTTGCCACCCTCCCAGACGACACCAAGGTCTTCCCTGGACACGAGTACACAAAGGGTAATGTAAAATTCGCCAAGACCGTGCTTAACAACGATGCGATCAAGAAGCTCGACACCTTTTCGCAAGAGAACAAGCAGACGCAGGGCAAATTCACGATTGGCGATGAGAAACAGCACAATGTCTTCATGCGTGTTACGGATCCGGAGCTTCAGAAGGTTACTGGTAAGACGGCGCCGATTGATGTCATGGGGGCGCTGCGGGCGATGAAGGATAAGTCGTAGTGACCTAGCAGGGACGAGCAGACAATATGTTTGTTTAAGTCTTCAGTATATATGCACACTACGAAGTAAATAAATTTCAGAAGAGAGATGCAGATGTGTAAGAGTGCGAGGGTGATGGTTGTGTTTGACTGATCTATGATATGCATTTCCTACTCCCAGTATCACCCAGAGGACTTGCATGCAAATACGAGTTGAAATGCTAAAGGCGTAAACACATTTCACGCGGAATCGAGCAGCAAGCCATAATTTGAAATTGCAGTCAAGAAGGACCCCCATCTATCTACCGTCTTAATTCAGCTTGGCAGAAAAAAGCCAGCTTCTCTATAACACTAGAAGAAACTCCACATTTGGCTTATTTCCCGAGACGAAAGAAAAAGATATATATCCAAGCAAGCCCTTTCTTTCTAACCAAGACCCTTCTACCACCCAGTAGCCTGACGTATGCCCTTCTTGGAAGGCGTAATTTCCTGCTCTTCAGTTCCTGAAACACCGGGTGTTAGTACTTGGCTTCTCGAAAAATTGTACTCTCGAATAACAAAAAAGAAGTAACGCTGGGCGGGAGTTTATATGTTCGTACTCAGGCGGTGGACGACGGGGACCGAGCTGGGCGGCAAGCTCCCGTATTCGGTGATAACCATGTTGATGTACTGTGCGGGAGTAACGTCGTAGAGAACCTGGAGGTGATGCAGGTTTTTTGCTTCTTCGATCCATTTCAGGACGTCGGTCGTGTCAGCGGGCGCGTCTTCGGCGCCCGTTTTGTCGTCACTTTTGGAGGTGGGAAGACGAGATTTGAGGGGGAGGAGAGCGCGACGCTCGGCTTCGGAGAGCATTTCTTCGGCGGGGGCGACTTCGTTTCCTACAATGGAGTCGAGTGCGACTTTCTCTGTGAATTTGACAGATTGGCAGAGGACGATGACGGGGATGGAGTGCGAGTAGGCGAGCATGGAAATTAGGGCGGTACCAACGCGCGAGTAGAGACGACCGTTGGACATCATGGCATGGGCTCCCAGAAAGACCTTGGTGGCGTCCTTTACGGCGTGTGAGGCTCCAGTGACGAGGTAGTAACGAACAGTGATGCCACGGTTTGCGAGCTTCCGTGCCAATTGCTTGCCTTCGAAGAGTGGCTTCGAATCGACCACAATGACCGTGAACGGGATGCCAGACTCGTGAGCATGTATTATGGTCTGCTCAACAATAGAAGATGCTGCATAAACCAGAATTACGTCGCCTGCTTGGATTTTGGTGGCTGCCAGGTCGCGGATGAGTCTGTCCGCAGCTGTGACACGTTCACGAATGAAGATGTCAATCTCCTCAATAAGATCGCGCTTAGCCTCATTCTCAGGGGTCGATGGATCTATTTTGATGATGACTATGAATGAATCAGCACACTGGGTCCGGACACTCTAGCAGAACACTAGTATGGCAATAGCACTTGGTGTCTCCTATGCTTTTCTGAGTAGAATACAAAGCGTGGACTTACCGTCCTTCAGCCACCTGATGGCGTTTCCCATACTAATGCTGAGAGGTCTACAGCTCTTCAAGAACTCAATCTGGGGACCGAGATGATGGCTGGTAAGATGGCGAGCCAAGCTGTTACCTGGAGGCGTCTGGTAGGCTTCAATGACCGTCTTGAACACTAGAAGCATGGCTACCATGCGCGCTGTACTACCACAGATGGTGTAGCTGCTGTATTGAAGGCCAAGTGCAAGGACCGCCGGATGTACATCTTTTGATGCTCCGACAAGGGACTGCTGCTTGGGTTGGCTGTATAAGTGGCCAAAAAACAAGCCTGTTTGCTTTGAACTCAAGTCTTTCTTCGATTTCTTCTCTGGTTCTTTTGAATTTGGCACATTTTGCTGCGATGGTCGTCGCCGTACTGGGAGAGGCTTTGACTTGTCGTCTTTTGATGTTTGCTTCGAGTCTTTCTGCTGCTTTTGACCATCTTTCGGGGGCCCTTGCTGTTGGTTGGGTGCACCTCCTGCAGCCTTAGCCTGCGCTCTTTTGGCCTGCTTTTCGGCCTGTTTCTGCTTTTTCAATTCTGCTGGCGAGAGTTTCTTAGGACCGTCTGTAGCATCACCATTTACAGCCGCTGGTGCACCCTCGGCAGGTGCTGGTGCAGCTGCAGGGACGGTTGAGTCTGGCGCTGACACCGGCGCGGGCACAGTAGCTGGTTCTTCAGCCATGACGTTGGGCCTCTTGTGTCGTTGCTGCTCTTCGGGTCTGGATGGTGGCCAGTCAGGTGAAAGCCAGCCTTGTGTGGTGGGGGTATGTCTGCGCTCCTGCTCTTGAACTTGGCTCTCCGAGGGTTATCAGACTTTGTGGATAGCTCTGTGGCCCGAAATAGCAAGGTGGAGCCGTAGAATGCGTGGAGTGGTAAGCCTCGCTGGGCAGGCGGAAATTTGATAGAGTCGTGAATTGAGTCAGAAGTTTGGTGACCGGTTCGGGACTAGTGCCCGAACGGAAATGTCCCGCATTCAGCCCCGCAGGTGTTTGTTGCGTCATTGGCCATTCGACCACAAACAAGACCAAGTTTAGGCATCCCCTACACTGATACTACCCTTCCTATCTCCTGTCTATCAGCCCTATACACATAAGAAGCATATCCCCAGACTGCAAGAGTACGTCTTTGCAACAGGCCTCAAAAAGGCCCCGCCATCACCGCCATGGCCGAACGAGTCACATCCATCACGGATCTCCCGCTCGATATCCTCGTACTCGTGTTCCCATACCTAGACGCAAAGAGCTTTCTCAGTCTATGCAGCACATGCAAATCGTTCCAGCAGCCCTCGATACGACTCGACCCCGCCTACTGGAGCTACATCACCCGCACCACTTTCCGCGTACCTAATCAGCCAGTCGTCCAGCATGACGGTGTCCGGTGGCAGAAGATGTACCGCCGGCTGCTCACTCAGAGCCGTGTCTTCACGTGGGGTCAGAATGGACATAACCGTTTGGGGCACGCTTCTCGTCCCGAGCCCACTTTCTTTCCTCACCTGTCCCACATAAGGACAAATCTGATGCGACCAGGCCGCCATGCCAGATACAACTCCAAGGAAGCACATCCGACAGAAATGGATAACACGCGGAATCTGGGCGTTATTGCAGACATGCAGTGCGGGTACGTTTTGTGGCGCTCGTGTTGTCTTGGCTGTGCAAAGTGCTGACACATGCGTTCAGAGGCTGGTCAACAACCCTTCTCACCTCCAAGGGCTCTTTGCATACTGCAGGAGTCCTTGATGGCCAAAGAATCACCTACGGCACCGGCCCCCTCCAAGCCCTCCGTTTTCCAGAAGGTTACCCAACCAATGCTACCCAGGCTCAATACGAAGAGCCGACAGTCGCCATTCGCCAATTCTCCTCAGGTCGAGCACACATACTTGCGCTTTCAGACAGTGGAAGGCTATGGTCATGGTTTGACACAAGAGAGCCCGCTCTGCAAGTCAAGTTTGCGACCCTGCAGATCAACGAGCTCTCCTTGCGTGGGACGTCGAGCACCGAATCTACTTTCGGACAGATTAAACAAGTCGTAGCAGGTTGGAGCCGAAGTTCGGCCCTGGTGAATGGTGTTGGCATAGTCGTATGGGATCCAGTTGAAAGAGATCATGGTGATGGAGGCACAGACACTATGCTCGTTATGGAATATGCAGAAGTCCCGAAGACTGGCTATCAGCGTCTCAAAGGTGCCCGTGAGAGCGATGAGCAGAGAGAATTAAGCGAAGAGGTGGGAGCAGTGATGAATTACATCATGTTGGAGCACTTTGTCGTGTTTACCACGGACGTAGGCAAGGTATTCTGCGGAAGATTTGGAGAAAAGAACGCGATAGACAGGGTCGTTGAGCTACATCAACTACGTCATGAGAAAGGCGCTCCTGTTGATGTTCAGGGCTCTTTCCGCAGCTTCGCTATTTTCAAGGACGGTGAGGTAATAATCAGCGATCAGAACTACCTCGAATCATGCATACATCATCTACACGAGAATCCAGAGCAGAAAGACCTACCGGGGTTGAAAAAGATACCTGCTCTGCAGCACAACGATGTTATCTCGGTCGCCTTTGGCGATTATCACTACCTTGCGCTCCACGCAAATGGCAAGATTACATCGTATGGTATGGAGAATACAGGCTGTGGAGCGCTAGGCCTGGGCTCCAACGATGACAGTGCAGTCGGAAAGGCTCGCGGTATTGCGTACGACAGGTTCAATGCCAATGGGCGCTTGCTGCCGCATGCCTACACATCCGGTCGCCAGGTCTGGTTCGATGCAAGGAAGAATGAATGGCTTGCACAAACTGTGCATGATGCTGCACACGCTCAAGAAAGCGAAGAACGCAGACAAATGTGGACTGATGATGCCAACGTACAGGGTGAAGTCAGTGAGTGGTTTGAACAAGAAGCCAAAGCCTGGGATCAAGATGGCGGCGAAGATGGCCTCGGTGCGCACTTCGTTCTGCGGGTCAGTGCTGCAGGCTGGCATTCCGGTGCTCTAGTCCTAGTCAATGAGGAGTTGGCCCAAAAAGAGCCTACCTATAACCGCGAGGCGAGACCATTCCCAAGACTCAGGCTTTCTGATGGCAGGGAGATGCCAGGAGAAAAAGACTTTGATGAATGGAGGGAGGGCCAACCGGTCTTTCAGCTTGATACTCAGTTTTGAGCGTTTTGCAGGAGGTCTGCCGATGTATCAAAGACGGCTGTTGTGCGGGCATACTCTCCTACATCTAGAAATGGTTATGTGATAATCTTGATTGATCTCTTGAGGGCCCCCCATTCATGCGCTACGGCCAATAACATTGAGCCTGGTATCATATATTTTCTCAGAATTATTGCGGGCAGTTTCTAAGAACGATATATACTCTAAATTCGTGAACCCATGGATACCACACACTAAGAAACTAAGAGGTTATGCATACTTCAATGTCCCAGTTTCCTCTCCCGTGGATGAAGAGGCACCAAAGACCAAATTTACGAGCTAGACGCACACACACACATGGAAGAGATAGCAGTAAAAAGGGCACAGCACGTTCGCTAAGCAAAGAGAAATGAGGCTGCAATACGAGACGTGGGCGGGGCATTCTTGCTCAGCCACTCTGCATGTTATAGCCGACTGAATCTCACGAGATCCTTAGGCAACGTCGCGCCATGTTCACTGCTACACCTGCCCTTCGACAAAGTATATTACTGCATCTTCCGACATGGTTTCCACGACTTCCAGAGAATTATGCTCAATATGCAAGGGCATACTAGATATAATACGGGTAACTGGATGGTACAAAAACCTTGCATATCACGGATCACTATCATCTTTGAGAAGCTCCGCTAAAACCGCTTGTTGTATATGTGTGCTTGTGCTTAGTCGGCTATACAACAGGGATTCAGACTCTTCTGATCCTCCGGAAGCGTTATTCCCCATTGACTGCGACTCAGACACATCCTCAGCAAGCTGGCAACACTCATTCTATTTGACCTTGCGATCACAGACCGCAGCGAGCTTTAAACTGCGGTTTTACTTCGAAACTATTGAGAACCCTTCAGGTCAGTTGGCTAGATCTTCTGATTTTCGTATAAATCAAAGCTGATGTTTTCTCAAAGGCGGGTATGCCCATTATCGGCCTTCTGTATCTACAGACTCTCCAGAGACTTGGAGTCTGATTGAATATTGGGTGAGAGATTGTACCCAGAACCATCCCTGATGCAATACTTCTCCTCCGGAGCAATGGGCACCCACGCGATTGCTTGATGTCGGCACCTTTGAAAAAGACGTCGTTCGATTGGTAAATGGAAAAGATATTGATCAGTCTAAACAAAACTACGCCACACTCTCTCACTGCTGGGGTATAGCTGCACAATTACCTCGAACAACTAGAAGCAATATCAAGGAACTCAAGCAACTCATTCCCTATCAGCAATTTCCAAAGACATTTCGAGATGCAATCAAGATCGCCCGAAAGTTCCACTTGCGCTATCTTTGGATTGATTCCTTATGCATAGTTCAAGACGATGCCGAAGATTGGATGCGTGAAGCTGCTTCCATGAGCAATGTATACTGGTATTCCTTCATTAACATAGCTGCTACAGGCGCGAGCGATAGTTCTCAGGGATGCTTTTGGGAGAGAAATCCGCAGGAGGTAGTACCGACGGAAGTTGATATTTGTTGGTCGAATCACCGAGGAAAAAAATCCAGGTATCTCTTTGTACCAGCACCTAGCCTCTGGGCCAGAAAGCTCACGGAAGAGCCACTGAATAGACGCGCATGGGTACTACAAGAACGAATCCTTTCACTCCGCGTTTTACATTTTGGGCATGAGCAGGTTTTTTGGGAATGTCGAGAGTTAGCCGCATGCGAAACCTACCATGACAGACTACCCGCTGCTTTGTGTGGGGATCCACTCATCGGCATCAAGAGATTACAGCTTGGAGATGAGACCAAGGGCGAACGCTGGCCCGCAAAGTATACCTCAGAAGCCCCAAAACATGAAACGATGATGAGAAGAATACAGAATAGCCTCATGACAATATTCCGACCTATCATTGTTCAAGAAGTTACTCTCCATGCCCAAATGAAGAGCTCATCGGAATTTCGAGATTGGGATGCAGTTGTGGAACTGTACTCAATGTCAAGTCTCAGCTTCCCCAAAGACAAGCTCATCGCACTGGCAGGTATTGCAAGTAGCATATCAATTTCCAGTTCAGGCGAACCTGGAGATGGATATCTTGCAGGTATGTGGCAATCGTCACTGCCGGTCTATCTTTTATGGAAACCTAGGGTAACCGAGACCCCTCAAGGAGGGTTCTCATATAAATGGCTAGGCTATCCGAAAAGGTACGAAGAATACGTAGCTCCGACATGGTCCTGGGCCTCCATCCAAGGCAAAATATCGTTTGCGTGGTGCCAGCATAACTACGATCCGAACGACTACCTGGTAACACTTGAAGAAGCAAGCGTGTCTTGTGATGGTGTCTATCGCTTTGGTCGGGTCAATTCTGGATTTATAAGACTCGTTGGACCAGTCACGTCAACTCTCTGGATTACTGAGAATCCTTTCCCTTCCGCCAAACCCAAGGCCGCGAGGATCACGCATATCTTTCCACCTCACTTGAATCGCAGCGTTTCTGTTTCCGTCCCTCCAGACTCTAACACGGAGCAAGAGATCTTCTTTGATACAGCCATGGAAAACATACCAGAGCAGCTCACATTATTGCCCATTATAGGAACCACTAAGAGAACGGCACATGAGAATGAAGCGGTCATTGGTCTAGTGCTAGACTCGTCAGCTGGAGAAAACAGGTTTCAACGCATCGGTTTCTTCTACACTACAAGGACGCAAGTTAGGAGAATCCTCAGGAACATGCCGCGAAAGCCGATTGTGATAGTCTGAAAACAAGGGGCGTAACATTATATCGGGTTCTAGTTTGAATGTTCGAAAACGGCAATGCGCTCTCCAATAGTCTGGTTGTCCATGATCTGCCACCAGAAGATTATCCCAGTGCCAGCCCCCTACCGAGAGTCTAGCCGGCATCCTCGCCATTGACCTAATGCGTACATATCGAGGTGTTTGTGCGCGAGGCGAATCACGTGCTGATGTGGCGTCGGGATCGCCGTGGAGAAGCACGCTACGTCTGAGTTTCAGGTGGACTAATATCAACGACAAGATTGCCTAAGTGAACCGGGCTGTGTATTTGCCATGACCACGAATCACGGTGTTTTCCGATATAGTACATAGAGTTTCTGCTGTTGAGTTGACTGTGGACTAGCTGAAGGGAGATCTTTCGCCTCATGACAACATCGCCGACACAAACTGCACTCGTCTGCGAGCAGGGTTCCAGAATGCATGCACACTTGTACAAAGGTGTGCATGTCATCTTTGTGGTGTGAGTGGCTGCTGTACTCGGATTGAGACATGGTTGTGACATTTTCAAGACTCCGTGGTTCAACATGACAGAAATCCGGTGGGTGGCTTTCCAAAAGCAAGCAACAAGCACATGGAGATGTGTGTACGCCGCCAATCACTGAACAAATGAGAAATGTCAACGTGTAAATGTAGCTGACCACGTATTATTATTATTATTATTATTCCATTATAGTCCTGTATCAGCCGTTGGCTATGTAGGACTTTGGCCAAAGGCCGTTCTATCTGACTAGTTAC
>NW_006912342.1:11864-26472 GCF_000523435.1 Bipolaris zeicola 26-R-13 | reverse complement strand
GGGGGCGGGGGCGGGGTACTGCTGGTAGGTTGGCGTGGGAGGCTGGGCGGTGGGCGGATAGTAGGGCGGGACCGGCACCGACACGCCCGTGTGGGCGCCGGGGCCGTAGCCCGCCGGGGCCATGGGCTGGGGCTGCATGTGCTGGTGCTGGTGCTGTTGGTGCTGGTGCTGGTGGCGGTAGGCCTGCGAATGTGCATCGTAGCCCGGAATCGTCGTGGCGACGTAGTGGCTGCGCTCGGGCGGTGGCGGGTACGACGTCGTTGTGCTGCTGCTGATGGACACGGTGGGCGCGGCGCTGCTATGGCGCACCAGGTTGACGGCCGACTGGCCCGACTCGTTCCACAGGTCCACCATGAGGACAAAGTAGGTGCTATCGATCTCGTTGAAGTCGAGCTCGCGATCCATCTCGTCCAGTACCACGAGCCGGATGCACGGCGGAGGCGTAATGGGCCGCCGGTCCTTGTCGCCAAAGCCACACATGCGCGCTCGGATGGGTTGCTGCTCGACCTCGAGCTTGTACTTGCGCTCTGCTCGCCGCGGCGGGTACTGTGCCTGGCCAACCGTCTCGGCGCGTCCGGTCGTGATGCGGTTGCTGAGGTGGCCTTGATAGTGAGCCATGCTGGCGGCCATGGTAGCTGCTGGTGTCGCGCGCTCTGAAAGCAAGCGGGCGGGGGCGGTTCAAACAACGACGATAACGACGACGACGATTGCACTGCACTGCACTGCACTGCACTGGCGATGCCGAGGATGGTCAGGTCCGGGTCTTTGGATCAATGGATGGCTGGCTGGATGGCTGGTTTGGCAGATTTGAGGGAGCAAAAGGGCGACACCGCTCCGGGGGTTTTGTTTTATAGCAAGCGGCTCCAACCAAGCGTTGACTTGTCCGTAGTACATGACTCATGTCCATGCTCGTCACCACATGAACCATGGTTCAGGTGCGGCGTACCCACCAACGACAAGGCCTCTGATGCTGCGCAAATCCAATGCCCATTGCTGCAACTAGCCCCATGGTCTCTGCGGGATAACAAGTACATGTGGCGATCGCCTTGCCCGCGCCGGCCTGCAGTCCCGATTCCCTCGACGCCTCGCTTGCATGTAGGTAGTCGGTAATCATGGCCTATCGCATCACCCACACCATACTTGGCCTAAGTACACTACACCCACGCCCTTGTGCCTGTGCCTGTGCCTGTGCCTGTGCTTGCATCATCCAAGTATGCCCATCACATACACACCTATGCATCTGCTCCTACTAGCCAAAGCTCCTTGCTGCATACCACATGCTGTCCTCAACCCTCTTCCAAATCACGTCAAAGTGCCAGCATCGACTAGGAACCATCCACCCAACCACGCTGTACTCGACAAGTATTTCTCCGCAAACCCATGACTCGGCTCCGTCTACAAATGTCGTCAACACATGAAGCACGCTAAAAAAAATAGCTTAAATCCCAAATCATCCACTTCACACACACACAGACACACACACACTACTACTCCTGCTACTGCGACTGTTTGCTATCATAACACCTACTGCATTTTTCAAACAAACTTCAATTGCGCAAACAAAAAAAACAGGTTTTCACGCTCAAAGAGGCGCCCCTGCGAAAACAAAATCGTGCAACCAACGTCGTCCATTGGGTCATCCCGGGTTGCCTGGCCCATGTGCTTGTTCCCTGCAAACTCGAGTCCTTGGTCGCCTCAGTCTGCATTGTCTTGAATGTCGAGCTACACTTATCAGCACATGCCTCTCTACACTCTTCTTTATACTCTTCGCTCCACATCGCCCGCCGCCTCTTTCACCGCTCCTCACAAGCGTCCACACATCGTCCTCGAGATACTACTCTATGCCGTCATCACCACTTCTTTTTCTTTTCCCTCCTAGTTTCTTTTCTGCCATGTTACCATGACTACGGCACTTGTATGCGCACCGTCCCTTATGCGTCCCCTCGAATATCCATGTACCGAGCGTCCCCGCATGCCCAAGGCCCCCGCTTTTGGCCACTAACTAACCCTCTAGCCCCATTGAAACAGCGTCTGTTTCTTACCCTTGTTGCCTTTCTTCTTTCCAGCTGCGCTGCCATCCTCAACTGCTGGTGTCGTCGTTCCACTGTTCGCACCTGACCCTGATCCCCAAGCATTCACCACTGGAGTGTTGCGCCCACTATTGTCTCGCCGTAGCCCGTTGCCCGTGTATCCTGGGCTGAAAATCGTACTCGTAGGTTTGGCTGCTGCTGGAAGCGCTGGGAATGCATCTGCCAGGCTGGCCTTCTTGCTCGTGCTTGATGATGATGGTGCTGCGCCGCGAGAGGGCGTAGCTGAAGGCGAGGGGCGGGCACTACCTGCAGCAGACGAAGACGATGCCCACGGCGTTTGTCCAGGCTTGGCACCAATGCGACTTGCAGGGGTGGGCAACGCAGGAAATGGATTGCTTGAGGATGCAGATGACCAGCTAGCTTGCTGGTTGGCTGTTGAGCGCGATGACTGCGCCGTTGAGCTCTTCAATTTCAGCACACGCGACCCTCCTCGAGCCGCCGACCCGCCGCTCAAGGCATGCTCGGTAGCAGAGCCAGGCAACGAAGGATAGTCCTCATTAATGGCCTTCCAATCGTTCCATGCCTTGAGGAGTCCCTCCCGCTTCGTTGCAATCTCAAAGATGTCGGCTAGCTCTTTGATCAGCTTTCCCATCTCTTTCGAATCGGCATCGAACAGCGCAAAGAAGCCCTCAATCAGCTGTGCTGCCGATGTTTTCGAATTTCGGTAAGCTGATACCGCCGCTCGGAACTCTTGCAGCTTAATTTCGTTGTGTCCGGCCATGTTCGCAGCTCGTTCAGTGACCGCGTTGTGACGCAGCAGCCGGGCTTGCTCTTGTGGGGTTTGCGGAATCGAACTGACCGATTGCGCATCGACACTGAGTTGGCTCATACCGTTTGTAATGTTGCTGGTAGCTCCCGGAGTTGGACGTGAAGCTGTCACTACGGCAGGCCCAGAAGCGCTTGGGGGTGGTCTGGCTGCAAACGCCTCACCAGGAGTGGGAGTCGAAAGTTGACCACCAAAAGCTCTTCCGGTAATTGAATGGGCATTCTGTGCTTCCATCTGTCGCTGATAGGCGAGTTCGGCTCTGCTCAGGGGCTGCGCAGAAGAGGCAGGAACTGGCTCTGCATTCGGATCTCGTCCTCTGCCACGTCCTCTGCCCCCTTCGCGCCTTCGCTCATCTCGCCTGCCGCTGCCTGCACTTTGCTCGTGCGGGGCTCGGAATTGGAACCCAGACATGTCCACCCTCCGCGCGTCTCGCAATGCATCCTTCGATAGACCGTTAGGATGCACCTCGAGCTGGTGTGCCTTGAGATCCATCTCCGAGTCAAACACGACAAACTTCTTGTCCAAGCACTCGCGGTCTGGACATAAAAAGTGGTCTTTTCGAAAATGTATCTCGAGAGAATCGTAATTGACATAGTATTGCTGTTTTCTGCTGCCTCCTTCGCGTCGATCGCAAATGTGACAGCGCTCGTGCTTGTCTCTGCAATGTGTGTACAGCTCATCGTCTCCATAGAAGCGCTGTCTGCAGAAGCCGCACTCGGGATGGCCTTTGAAACCACTCTGGTCAATTGCGCCGGGATTGTCATCGCCAAACTTTTGGTGCTTTTTCAAGTCTTGCGGGGTGAAGAGCTCGTGCTCATGCGTGAACACCTTTTTGTTCCGTGTACACAGATCACTACGTCATGTTAGCCCAAGCATAGTCGTGCAAAGCGACGAGTACGCATCTAGTACATACCACATCATCTTGGCGTGTGCCGTCTTGACATGACGGTGTAGGTCAGGCCATCCGAGGCAGGCCACGTCGCACTCGCTATCCGGGCAGTTGTACTGCAGCAACAACCGCGTGTCCTCAAAGACTGCCGCATTCTCAAAGTGTATGCCTAGGGTATCATCCGACTTGAAAAAGTCGGCCTTCGAAAAATCTTCATATGTCTTTTCAGCGTCATCGCTGAGGATGACGTGGTCGGATTCGGTCCTGCAATGGGCGCAAGCTTTTGTCTTGTATAGCGCTCGCATGCGGATTGAGCAAATGTGACATGTCCGGTGGTTGCAGGGAGCAATGGCCAGGTGCTGGACGGGCGATGCGCAGATGAAGCACACCTCGCCATCTGCATCTTCGTCGTCTGACTGTGCGGGGGCGGGGGCTGGGGCCGGTACAGGCTTGCTGAGCGCAGGACCGTTTTCTGGTGTTTCTACTGCTGGTGCTTTGCCCTTGTCCTGTGCAGATGCGCCGCGACCACCAGGGCCGTCCCTGTTGCCTCGACCTCGACCTCGCCCTTGGTTGCCACCCCGTCCGCGCCCTCTTGCCTCAAAATTCTCCTGTCTTTCTTCGGAGCCACCATGTGCACCTCTTGCGCGTCCGCGCCCTCTGCCACCACGCCGTTGTGCGCTTGCAGGAACTTGGGAGGTTTCTTGGGCACCCGTTGAAGCCATGGCGGGGTATCGTAGGAGCCGTGCGAGGTGCGTCTTTGGAAGAGTCCCAACGTATAAGGCAGTAGCAGAGTGTTGAAGAGCAGCGACAACTCGACGGGTACAGGGCAGGCCGGCGAGGCCTCTTATTCATAGCAGGGCGTTTCGTGTTCTTGGACTAAAGGTATTACGATGACGCTCTTGCAAGCGAATGATAGCTAAACAGTGGCCCATGCGCCACTGACATGACTCAAGTAATCTCTCGACTGTGGCGCAGTGAATGAGTCGACATGATGGTGATTCCGCATGTGGAACTGGCCTACACAATGCACCCCAAACCGATACTTACGCAGTATACCCTGATCCTGGTACTTGCAGCGACTGGTAATTTTCTGGTGTATAGTATCCATCTGACATTACCATGAATTCCACAACCTTCCCTAGGCCATCAAAGTTCACGCAAGCCTTGCTCCTCACTGTCGTACTCATCACCATATAGCATCTTCAGCACACTAAGAAATTCCTCTCCTCCACCACCGCCTGCATTGGTCTTGAACCATCCCTGCATGGCCAAGATGTGATCAGTGTATCTTTCGGTATCGAGGCGAGCCTTGTGTGCTTCACTCTCTTTCTTCTCCAACTCGACCGGGTCCTGCTCGCTGTACGCGGCTAAGTCTTTGCGAAGTTGTTCCAATTCCTTCATGATGCCGGTGTGCTTTGTGATGAGAGTTCGGCGATCGCCGCCTGGAGTCTCTCAGTAAAGGGTGCACGGCAGACGCGTTTGCACTGACCAGGCTCCATGAGCATGTCCTCGTCCTCTGCGCGAGCTGCTTCTGCGCCTTCTACTTTTGCCTGCAGATCAGACACAGTCGCCCTGACCTTGTCGTACTCTTCTTGGGCCTTTTTGAGAGTGGCGTTCTTTGCCTTTTTCTCATCAGCTGGGAAACTCCAGTACCAGTTGCCGCTGCCAATCTTCTCGACGCGGATTTTGTTGTCATCCGAAAGTGCTTGCAGATAGTCTTTGACTTGCATGCCGTTAACGGAAGACACTTGAGGCAGCGTCTTCTCAAGGTCCTTGATACTGTGTGCCTGTGCTGTCTTGTGAAACCATGCCAAGATAGAAGCTGCTTTCTGTGGGTTGGGCTGAGTCTTAGGTGCCTTGACTATGTTAGGGCGGCAGATGCTGTAGTTGTAGTCGGACCTACCATGTTGACTGTTTTTCTCAGAGATGGTGTTGGGGGTGGGGTTGGGGCATGGGACACTTGATGTGATTGAAGATGTGGTGTAAAGAAAAGACACGCTCATCCAGACGAGGAAGGCACGCTTGGCTGGCTCGGACAAGGGAAAAAGGCAGGCACGACCATGATGCATGGACAGGCAACCGTCCATCTATCTAGTCCGTTTCTTGTGCAATGCTTGTCGAGTCCACTGGCGAAGCCCAGGAGACGCGCACGGAACGGTTCGTCTCTTTTGCAGACTGTTTGGTTGCATCAACAGGCGCATGCTCTTTGACGGTAGACGAAGTCGACCTGCTCTTGCTCTTGCTCTTGCTCTTCCCACAGCCGTCGCCTTGGCTAGCCTCGGTGAAAGCTAGATCGCCGGTCTTGCCGATGACACTGCGCGCCGTTTCCTCTACAAGGATGCCAAGGGCAAGCAGGACAGTTTCGTCCAGGTGTCGCCATCGTATACTCCGGCCACGGGCATCGACTTGAGCATACATATGGGTTATGTAAGCATGGATTGAAGTCAAAAGTTCTCCCCTAGGCAGTTGCTGGTCCGAGAGACGGTTATGGGCTGGATAATAGTCGTCCTCTTCGTACCGGATCGGTGCATTCTTACGCTTGAAGAGGACTTCGTCCGGCCGTAGACATTTCTTGGCCGCCTTTGGACCAGTGACATGCCCAATTAAACCAGCTTGCGTGACGTTGCCTGTATTTCCAGTCAGAATCGGTTTTGCACGGCAGGGCCATGCGGCTCTTGCCTGCAACAGCATCGTAAACATTGGCTCTTCGCTTGCGTGGCTTTTTCTCACTGGCAGCCGCTGAACTTTGTCGTGAGGCCATTGTAAATGCTTTTGTTGTACAGTCTACTGTTATGTTTTGTCCTAAGAGGTGGTCGGCTTCAGAGGGCAGATTACACTAGTACACTGCTATTTGTTCGCGAGGCCAACACGGGATCCCTGCAAGCAGCTCGGCCGCCGCAGTCTGCGCAAGAGCAGGCAGCAACGTCATAGGTACATACGCATTATGAGCCTCGACCCGTCCCTCAGCGTCTCCACTACTCTCACCCACCTGGCTGTAGTTTGCACCCATTGATTCATCACTCACACACATCGCCGCGCACACAAAAGCATGAGTCGCATATGCACAACCAACACGTACTCGACCGCGCGTACGGCTTCATTCCCAACCATGTCCTCAAGCGCGCCTGCACCTCCCGCCTCGTCTACGCGCTGCAGCCGTCGCCCAGCGTAAACTTCAACCAGCATCTGCCTACTCCCGATGCTCCACACGAGCGCATACCAGCCCACGCATCTGGCGTAAGTGCGCTGACAGTTGATAAGTTCGAGGGGAGGTATCTGCTGTCTGCAGGCGCCGACAGTTCGATCGCACTGTGGGATCTTGAGGCGCAGCCGGGCACAACCGAGGTAGGCGAGACGTACACACCTCTGACTGCCGCAAGCAAGACGAGTGAAGAACACAAACTCGGCATTACACAGATACACTTCTACCCGTTCGACTCGCTGGCGTTCCTCACGTCGTCTTACGACCACACTGTCAAGCTTTACTCGAGCGAAACGCTCGCCACATCTGCATCCTTTGACTTGGACTCTGTCGTATACAACATCTCGCTGTCACCCGTGGCCTCGCATCTACTTGTTGCCTGCGCCACACAGAATCCCAACGTGCGTCTTGTAGATTTGCGGTCTGGGGCGACGACGCATAGTCTGGCGGGTCACTCTGGGGCAGTGTTATCTACGGCATGGAGTCCAGTTCGCGAACACATTGTCGCCAGTGGGGCCACCGACGGCACTGTCCGGTTCTGGGATGTGCGTCGCAGTGTGGGCGAACTGGCCATGTTGGATCTCGAAGACTCGGTTGGCCGACGTGGCAGCCAGTCCATGTCCCTGTCTCGCAACGCAACAATGAAGCAAGCACACCGGGGACCTGTCAATGGGCTGATATGGACAGAAGATGGGAGGCATCTTGTGACATGTGGCCATGACGCGCGCATCCGCGTCTGGGACACGGACACTGGGGCCAACACACTGGCAAACTTTGGCCCCATGGTTAAAAACACAGGTCTGTCGCCACGGCTGCCTGTATTTGCCCCAGTTGAGAGCGTACAGCCAGGTGGTGAAGTCATCTTCTATCCCAACGGCTGTGAAGTGCTGGTGTACGAGCTGTGGGAGGGCAAGCTGATACGCCGCCTACGCCGCTCGCAACAGCGCTCACATGGAGAGTTAACAGCCGGCAATCGGCAACAGCCGGCCAAGGATAGAATCACGAGTTTGGCTTGGCGGGCGCACGAGGTTGAAATGTACTCTGGGCATGGGGACGGTAGCATTAGTGCGTGGAAGCCGCGAACCGAGCAAGATGCCGAGGCGGACGACGAAGAAGCGGCGGAACAAGAGGAGCGCGAGGTAGACAAGAAGAGGAAGAGGAGCGTGCTAGATGAGATC
Source organism: Bipolaris zeicola 26-R-13 (assembly GCF_000523435.1). NCBI lineage: Eukaryota > Fungi > Ascomycota > Dothideomycetes > Pleosporales > Pleosporaceae > Bipolaris > Bipolaris zeicola. The sequence goes on along the minus strand of NW_006912342.1, from coordinate 18,347 downwards.
TACCAGGGCTTGACCAAGAAGCCAATCACATTTGGTAACATGGGGCTGTAGTGGGAGCAGGTTGACACCAATGCAATTTGAACCGAGAGCAGCGTGTACAGGCAATGGTCATGATCATGGTAATGATGGTGATGATATTTGCGCCCGTGACTATCATGTCTGCGTATGTGTCGTTTCGTTATCTAGTGCCAGGAAGAAGGCAGGAGAGAATGCAATATTACAGGAAAGGGAATAGAGAAAGAGCATATGCAGTCTACCCCGACCCAAAGTGCGGTAGTCTGGCAGGCACGAATTGGTCTTGTCCATCATGGTGTTGCCCTCTATTTTCATCAAGAGGACCCAGACCAGTTTCGGGTATTGGTTGAGCGTCTACAGTACTGGCAAACGGAAGCTGATCACGGCTGGTTGTGGCGGTTGGGGTGGGGAGCAAGGGCGAGGCAGGGTCTGAGGCTAGGCCACGCTTGACTGCGAGGTGGTGGGCATTGTGGCGCTTGCGGTCGATGTCATCCTCTTGCTGCTGGCGCAGACGCTCTTCTTGCTCGTCAAGGTCGGCGAGAGTGGGGATGCAGTCGCTGGTGTCGGCGGGCGAGGAGCGGTGGGTTGTGCGTGTCGAGAGGCGCGAGGCAGAAGGGCGGTTGCTGGTTGCAGAGAGCGTCTTGTTGCTGCTGGCACTGTCCTGAGTCCATTGGCCGGTGGTGCGCCGCTCGAGGGCAATGGTGAACTCGTCGTCGAGGGGCACGGCGTCTTCGAGCTCGTCTTCGCTGGGGAAGATGTCGCCTCTGGAACTGAGCGAGTCGGTCGTGTGGCCCGAGGCATGCGTGTCGCTTCGCTGCCTGCGGTGGCCCTTGTGCTCCGAGTTTCTCAGGCCGGCAGCATCGTCGTCGTCGTCATGGTCGCTGTCGTCGATCAAGGGCTGGTCCTCGTCGAGGCTCCTGCGTGCAGCGCCCGGGTGATCGATGAGGTCGGCAGCCGAGGGCTTGTAGCGCAGGCCGCGAGCGCCAATGTTGAAGGGGAGGCGGCCGAGGAAGCCAAAGTACGAGGAGCTGGGGATGAGGGTGGGGTCGTGGGTGGTGTCGCGGGCGAGGGGCCCCGTCCTGGGCTTGGTCTTGCTGTTGCGGCGCGGCGTGTTGTACCGCGCATCGCGGCTGCGCTGGCCGTAGCTCATGGCGGGCTGGCGGGCGGGCTGTGTGGTTGCTCCATAGCCAGCCGACGTGCTCAGGAAGCGATCGAGGCTGTCACTGCCCCAGCCCAGCAGGCCGTCCGTCTCGTCGTCGTGGTCCCAGTCGTCGTAGAAGTCGAAGCTCGACTCGGCCCGCCCGCGCGACCGCCCGCGGTGACGGCGCCGGTCATGGCCAGAGGGCAGGCAGGGCGCGGTGCATGCGCTGACGCAGCGGGTGACGGATGCAAAGCATGGGTCGATGTAGCGCTGCGTGAAGCCGTAGATGTTCTCCTGCGCCGTGTCGTTTGCGTGCTCCAGGTTCTCTGTAATCTGCTGCAACGTCCGGTTCCAGCGCGGGTCACTGCGGCGGTACATGGCAACGTCGATGGCCGATGGCCGATGGTGATGGTGATGGCGATGGCGATGCTGACTCCTCCTCCTCTTCACTCCTGGCAGGCTGCGCTGCGTCTGGATATGCACTGCACTGGACGCGACGTTGGGTGTCGCCGACACGAATGCGCCGGGGCGAGACGCCGCCGTCTATCGACTCCAGACTGCAGTGTGTGCTAGTCCCTCTGCGTCGCCCCCAACCCCACACACACACCCAACCCGACCTTTTCCTCAGTGCCCATGCACAAACACCCGCCATGCGCTACCTCCGCTTCCTCAAACCCCCCCGCATCCTCCGTGACAAGACCACCAACACGGCCAGCGTCGCCTGTCTCGTCACCCTCGCCTCGGACCTGGGCGACTCGTTTCTTCCCCACCATGTCCATCTCGCCGCCGAGCTCCTGCTGTGCACCCACGACGCAGAGCATGTCCTCGTCTGGACCTCTGTGCGCTGGGCAAGTGGCATGCGCTCTCTACCCATAACCATCCCATTGCCCAAGTCCCACGCACTGCCGTCTTCGCTGTTGCGCCTCAAAGTAGGCATAGGCCCCGGAAACTCGCCCGACGAGTATCCTGCTCTCGCGGGCCAGGATGCGCGAGGTGTTGTATCCGCCTGGAGTGCGCCCTTTACCTTGGATGACAACGCCCCTAGGTTGGTCCAGCGCCGCTTTAGCCTGTCACCACACTCCGACGTAGCCATCTGGGAGGAGACCGGAGAAAGCATTGCAAGGCATCTGTGGTAAATCTGCCTTCTCCAGCACCTCTTCTCACCCATTGCCCACTGAGGTTGCCTTTGTAGGGACGCGGGCATAACCCTGGCCTGCCATATACCAGACTTGGCAGACACAAAGTCGACATTAGCAAGGGCTCTGTTGCCCTCCACAAAAGCCTCTCCCTTGATTGTCCTCGAACTGGGAACCGGCTGCGGCATTGTCGGCATCGCCCTTGCCCAGACAATCACCAACGCCAACGTCATCTTGACTGACCTCCCCGAAGCCAGGGAGATTGTCCAGCGCAACATTGATCAAGCATCCAGAGCACCCGGCGCAAAGCTCAGCTTCCTCGAGCTCGACTGGGATGCCCAACTGCCTGATGAATTGCAGTCAACTTTGACCTCCGTCAGTCTCGTCATCGCGGCTGATTGTACATACAATCCAGACAGCAGGTAGGACCTCTTATTCACCCCTCCAAATCAACCACCTGACCGTCTTGACACCACAGCCCGGCGCTAGTCAGTACCCTCTCCCGCCTAGCCATGTCCAACCCAGCCATTATTGTAGCTGTCGCAATGAAGATGCGCCATTCGAGTGAGCAAGTCTTCTTCCATCTCATGGCCCAAGCCGGTTTCATTGAGACTGCTAAACTCGACTTTTTACTGCCAGGCGACGCTGAGGCGGGTGAGGAAATTGTATATTTGCACGTATATAGCACTAGCATGGTAAGTTGATGAAGACGAGCTTGCTCCCGAAATTACGTACTCTTGGAGTAAGCAGGGAAGCGTCCACTACACCATGTTCCACTCCAATAAAATCTGGTCATGCAGCATTCGACAAATTGTTGGGGCCGACTACATACATATGTTTGCTCGGAAGAAGGGGGAACCATGGCTCAAGCACCATGTAGCCAGGGCACATTGCGCCTTTGGCCTCAATCGCACAAGTCCCTGTCCATTACATCCTGTCCACAAACCCAACCCAACCCCCCCACGCCCCCATCGCACCACACTACACCACGTGCCAAGCCGCTTACTCCCCATACTTAGCCGCGACGCCCCCAGTCCTCGCCCCACACCACCCGGCAACCAGAAACATCCCGACACCCTCCTAGCCCCTGCACCCACCATTCAGCCTCTGTTAGCACAAACATTGCCGCGTTAGTCGTCGAACCTATTCCAAGTCGGTCTTACCCAAAGTACAACTTGGCTTAGTGGCAACTAGTGCTGCTTTCAACGGAATTTCCTTCCCTCGCCCTGACATGAGTTACTCGAAGTGGTAGTTTCGAAGGCTGCACCACACATGTTCATGCTACTATTTGTATCCACGTATGCCACGACACCCCATGCATGCATGCATGTATGTATATATCTGTTTAGTATTTACAGGCTACATTAACGCTATTTACAGTGTATTTCCGATTATACATTGTTCATCATCCTATTCATAATGAATGCTTACTATTATCATGACCTTCTTCTCGAGTCGCCCATCTTCTAAGGAGATATTTTGTACGTCAATCGTCGAGATTTAGCAATAAACAAATTAATCGCATCGTGTAGGCGCGCTCCAGGCGCTGTGATATGGACCTAAAGGGAAAAAGAACATGTTGTTAGTCTACTTTTTCGACAGGATATCCAAACACATAATACGCAACAGACTTACCTCTGGTTGTCCATCCTGGGTAGCCGCGCGACGTACAATGTTTCTTTCACTGTCCGTCAGCACCGTCGGACCGTTGTCTGTTCGTTCTGCCGAGATGTGCGTCGTGTTTCCGTACCCGAGCGCACCGCCCTTTTTCTCCTCAAACGAGGCGTTTTCTTCAATGTATCGCTCTGCGAGTTGTTGCCGCCTCTTGTTCCTCCTCGCCATGAAGAATATTGCCAATGCAATGAGCATCGTAATGGCCCCTGTCGTTGTACGTCAGCCGCCATCCATCCAGTGACAACAAACTTTGCGCTAAAAGCCGCTTACCCAATACACCAAAAAGAACAAACAAGGATCTTGACAACGGCGTTAGTCCTCTACCCGATCCACCTGTTGCAGAGCTGGCGACAACCGAAGATGTAGGCTGGAACGTCGGTACCGAGACCGCAGTCAATGCCGAAGACGCGGTTACGGCTAGTGGTGTGTTGATACTTTTTGTAGATGCCGTCACTTGCTCCCGAATATCTTCTGACTGTGAAAAGAGGATAAACGTGCTAAACGACGGTAGTAGGGGGAAGCCGGTAGCTGAAGATGCCGCAGACGAAATGCTTGTAATGGCAGGAGTGGGCCAAGAAAACCCAGGACCCATACCGGATTCTGATGTAGTCAATGCTGGATCCGTCCGTGTCTTTGTCAAGGTGGTGTATGTTGTAAGCGTCGTACACAATACCGAAATCGGCATGTCCTCGAGAAGTTGAGCTGCCGCCGCATCACCTATCGATGGTGGTGGTTGATTCTTGCCTGGCATCAGCCCATCCATACGACCAGGGTCGGCTTGATTGACTCCTGGCATAGGTCTACTCAAAGTACCAGGATCGGCTTGGTTGACACCTGGGAGAGCTGCTGCATCTACCAATCCAGCTCCCTGCAGGGTGCCACTATCAATGGTCGAGGTGGCATCTACTTGGCCGGCCGAGGACAGTCGCGGATGTAATGATCGTTTTTGTACCACTTCCATCAACGATGAGGGGCCGGTGAGGCGAGGCGATGGTGTAGATTGTATGTTCCTCCGTAGAACCGAATCTGTATTACCATTACCCAGATTAGCGTTCCGCCGTCGTTTGCTCTCCATCTTGTTGGTGGTAGTCCTTTGATGTCGTTTGATCCGGGCAGCCGTATTCGTTGCCATGTCTAGATGATGATGGTGTGCCAGCACCAGTAACATATCATTGTGTCCACCAACGGCAGCCATGACATTCCATAGAAGCAGTCAAAAAGGTGATAGTTTGAGAGGTGGAGAAACAGAAGGCGTCCAATTACCAGACCATGACCGGATAATACAGTTCCCATGTATAAGAGCATAAGGCCAAGCAACAAGAGACGTGCTTCCATGGGCGCTCGTTTCGGCGTTGCACCCACCCACAAACGGTGGTTGGCCCATCAAGTGCTTAACACGGCTTTTTGTAACCAAACATAGCACACTTGGCCCATGTTGGACGAAGATTGCAAAGTCACTTCAGACCACGCAGCGCCAGAATGGGTGCTTTTTGGTGACAAGATCAACTCCGTGCACCCTTTCCAAACGTGCAATTGTTTCATAGGACAAGCGAAACTTTGTACCGACACTCGAAACGTAGCGCAATTGGCGGAACCTTGAACCACCGGTCGGAACCATTCCTACCAAGAACACGCATTGCGTTTGGGAAGAGACATACGCGTGCGATTCCTGTGCTGCTTGACATGGGGGGCTGCTCCTGGACTTGGTCGTCCTGGTGGCAGCTCTGTGAACTGCCGATGCAAGATCCACAAATTCTATTCCAAAGCCAGGCGGATGCAACGGTTCGACTTCGTACAAGAGGTCAACCCAAAGCAATATGATCGGCGCAGGGGTTGTTGACGATCCCAGGCCTTGAGGCAGCTCGACCAGCGACTCTACTATTCCGGGCCGCCCCAGATCAACGAACGCTAGTAAGCCCTTGTTCCCATGTGTGGCCGTGCGCCACATCATCTGCGTCATACTCACTGGCCACACCAGAGCCCACCCATCCCATTGTCACGATCCTACAAGAGAAATACTCATGTCTACTGAGATTCCGTCCAGTGGGTTTCATGTACGTGTTCGGCGACGCACATGTGCGACAAGTGCCCACCACCTTGCGCTGCCAATTGGCTCCGACAACTTCTGTTCCCTTTTGATAGGTCGTCACCGCTTTTTACCACGTTCTCCGTGCAAGAAAAGCTATCTTTCTAGATTCTGCACCACAGATTACACCCTGAACATATCAGTCTGTCCCGCAAAACTCCTCATCCGCTTTCCACCGAGAAATCGCCACGGATTTTCTTGACTATCTTCTGACAAATATCCGCTTTCCTTGGCATGGAAGATGGCCGCCTTCGAAGGGCTTTCCTGCTAATCTAGTAGACATCGCCCTTTGTCAGCTTAAGAAGGATACCAAACCATACGAAGCGCAGGTAAGGGCGGGTTACGATAAACTACAGTGGATAGGTTCTATGTATAGCAGGATACTGGCGCTAGGTGCGAGGCGATGATTTGGCCAAGATCTACGGCCGTGT
>NW_006912342.1:0-11204 GCF_000523435.1 Bipolaris zeicola 26-R-13 | reverse complement strand
GGCTTGACATGATGGGACTTTTGATAAAAGATGAGGCTATATCATGTATTTCTATAGAGTTGAAGAAGGCATCGCTCTACACTGATGTTGCGCGCATGTCAACGAGTAACTAGGTGTTCTATTCATGATCGCACAATCCGCCTCCATCATCTCCGCCTTCTCGAATGCATTGCAAACACAACCCATTGTTCCATTCCCGTGCTTCCTTTGCTTTGTCAAACAGCAAGTACAGTGCTCTTGGTAATGGACAGTTACTGCTTCCTGCACACGCATGTTTGAGCCTTTCTCTAGCCTGAGTAAATCTCGACAAGACCTGCAAGACTGAGCAAGTTGCGAAGCACCCAACAGTCGGCCAAAGTTCTACTGTGCGTAGAATATCAAAATACTCAGCTATTCTCGTCTTGCTAGTGTAGTAACTGGGTAGGAGTTGAGTGTTACGACAAGGGTGGCACTTCTTTGCCTCGCCAGGAAGATTTCGACCGCATTGAGTACACAAAAATTGCCTATCATCATAGCATCTAGAGTTCTCCCGCAGAAGATGCTCCATACATTGCAGTACGGCTTCGAGTTCATCTAATGCCCGCTGGATGCGCTTGTATAGGGCTTCTAGAAGGCTTTAGCTACTTCGTGTTATTTCCTAGCAACCATTGTTCACTTACCCGTAATACTGAACGGGAGTATTGACAATAATTCCTCCTTTTCCCATTTTGATGAGAATGATAAATCTAGCTGAAAGACAGCTTCTCGTGATATATCTCTAAACTCTTTGGAGTCACCAAATATGTAGGCTGCCAACATCTTAAAGCCAAACACCTCGGCGCTGGTGTCATTTGTCCTCCCATTTCGAAGCCATGTAGTAGTCCAAAGGCCCAAAGATCGAGTCAGATCATACTTGTCGCATTGAATAGCAAGCCGAGCCAAACTCTTTGCGCTCATTGTGTGATCTGTAATCTTTCCTTGGTAGTGGAGAATCCGTAGGATCGATCCCATAAGCTCAGGATCGTCGTCTTTTAATTCGATCACAGGAACGCCTTCCAAAAGCAATCGCTGGCCTTCTAGAAAACAGCCACTGAACATGCTTTTAAAGACCGGTGAGGCGAGTCGAAGGATATTTGCCGAGACGCGGAAGTCATGGTTACCTTCTTCAGAATGACATGCGCATCTTAGAAAGACGTCGCCGTCAGGATCCAGTAGCACTGTTCGATGTATCTCTCCTGCTTTATTGTAGGGGGTTTGTTGTTTTTCTATGATTAAGTCAGAATGAGAAGAGTTTTCTTGAGAATTGCTCATGGCTAATATGATAATTTGAAACAATCGGGTCCTGCTAGAATACAATCTAAGGCAGCTTAAAAATAAAAGAACATTTCTAAAATGTTAGTTACGAGAAAAGTATTATCTGAGCGCACAAAGAGTGGCCTAACATCGGTCGTCAATTGATGTGTAACAAGGCCGGACTGCATGGCTGACGGTAGCATCATCACATTTTACTAGGTACGGCTCTCATCCCAAGGGTCTCAACGTCATCTCAGCTCTACTCTAACCACAGCATTTCATACTTAGCTTTTCCAGATGCTACTGCAAATCTTTTAAGAAGCTATTTCTTCCTAAGAATCGTGGTTATGGTTGGTGGTGGCCTGAATATAGTAGTACAGAAACACCGCCTGCCACTCAACTAGCTTACATAATGATATATCACCAACGTTTACTAATATTTCCTTTTTTTAAGTTTTATGTAGTTAAGTGGGTTAGAAGTATAATTCCAATCTAACCCAGAACACGTACGATTACAGCGCTTTCCAACCCTGATAGTAGCGGCCTTGATGGAGCCTGAGCACTTGGTACGGCTTCTTGAAGATCTATCACCTAGTTAGTCACGATAGGTGCAATGGGAAATACACATGAGAAACGTACCAAAATTCCCAATCTCAAGTTCCAGGAATTCTGGAGCTTTCCAGCCATAGCGCATGCTAGAACGCTGACATATCTTATCCATAAGCGTAATCGCTATAGATCAGGTTTCTGAAAAACATGATTTTTACTGTCAATGACTCTTGAAACACAAGTTTTGCTTAGACGCGTCAAGAAAACGGCACTTCTTAGCAAAAAGGATGAGCCCTAAATCGATCTCCTGGCACCGCGAAGACAAGTTTTTCAGAGCTATATCTAAAATGCTCATTATTCTAGCATACAGCGTGTACCTTCAAGCTGATGGTATAGACTATGTCGTACAACAGATGACACATATTTTTCTTCCAGCATAATGCATATCTCTATTTGGGCATCTGGATAGCACTAAAACTTTGAAACTGCAAGCGTTGAGTTTGGTAATCGCGAGACTGAATCGAGAAATACTCAAAGTCGTGCTACTCAAGTCTCTACATAACATGCTATACATAAACTGCCCGCTGACAAGCACTCGTTATTATGACAACTACATTATTAGTGAAATTCAAGGTAAGCAAATGAATATAGAAAGCTGCTTTGAGGTATATCCATGTTGACGAGACGAAGATCTCTTACCTGCATGCCGCCCAGCAACAGTGTGTCTAGGACCGTGCCACAATCCTCAACTAGGTCGGCTTGACTAGGTACACATAGTATTTTAGAGTCTCCAACAGCATTTTGTACGTTCCACACCAAGTTTTCTCAAGGTCTCTTTAGCAATACCACAAGATGAATATCGCTCCCGAAACACCTAAATGCATTCATTATTCACAGATAGAACGCAAGTACTACTTTTGGAATTCCAAGTGCCCCGATCACATTCAGTTCTTAGAGTGGAACTCAAAACATATTAATCAAGTTCGGAGGTAGAAATTCCTGTCAACTTTCCTACACATGCGCATGTAACTGACCACGTATATGCGTAGTACTATTTCCGACCCCGAGATACAAGACATCATTGAGAAAGCCAGAGAAATGATACAGTGGCTTGCTCCGGAGTCTCAACCTAAGCTATCAAGCCAGCCGCCTACTTCACGCCAGCAGGCGATTCTGCCTGAGTCAAATGCATCTTTGTCCTCAGTAAGATTGGTAACCGTGAAGCAAGAGCATGCGCACAGGCCACCTACTACCTACCCACCAACGCCAAGATTCTCTCATAGTATGCCGCCCTGGGAACACCTTACCTGTAAAGATTTTGAGCAAACCCCGGAAAGATTTCGCTCTGATCTACATGCGCTACTCAATTAGGTTACTTAACTACATAGGATAATTATTATGTTAACATATCACGTCTTACAAACTATAGGATTCGTTCACGAAATGCTTATGATTAGACACTACACATAACTAACGGCACTTAAGCTCCTCCATGATGACATTGTGCGTGGCTCTGGCGCAGCGTTTGGCGAATAAAATAACGGCTTGAAGCGCCACGCCATAATTTCCACATCCGCTATGTTCCAGTCACGTGTCGACATCGTATTATGAGCCTTTTATTTGCTGGCGTAACAAAGACCACGGTGACTAACTGAGTTGGTGAGTGTAATTAACATTAGATAAAGCCTAAAATTACTGTCGAGCTCGTGCCATGGTCTCACTTAATACAGCTTTGCCAGCAAATGTGCGATGTAATTATGTGGTGGATAATAGTGCAGCCAATACAGCTATTAGAAGCCTCGTTCACTATATTTTCGAAGGACTTGTCTCGTCTGCTGTTTTACTTTAGGCATATCAGACGTTAGAATTTGTGTAACTAGAAGTTTTCAGTTGTTAAAACTAGTTGCGGAAAAAATCGTATATATTAACTAGGTGGGGTGTGATGACAATTACGAAATGGAAACGTTATGTCTTAGATAACTAGACTCACAATAGTTTGATGGAGTGTCTAACTATACGCTCAAGACTTACATGTAAAGCTTTATATGTAGACATAGATCAGATTACATATTGTCGCGGCAGAGCCTGTATTCATGACTGAAACCTGAGCTGGAATAGGGAATAGTGAAGGTGAAGGAGCTGGAAACAAGCGAGCCATCTTTACCGGGCCGATACTGAACTGGTATGAAATGACGGAGCCGGAGTATTGTGTACCCGAGACTGTAGATAAAAGCTGAGCTCAAGTAAACTTTGAGCTCGACAGACAATCTGATCTTTTGTCCACTGAAGTACCTTTATCTAAGCTTAACTTCTCCTCCACATATTGTGTTTGATCAGCTAATGGACAGTGGAAAAAAGGCAAAGAGCTCGAACGTGAGGGACAATGTTTTCCACGGCTCACTTCAGCGTTATCTCTAATTGTGGCAATAATCCCTCCAGCTCACTGTACGCAAATCAAACTTCTGTAATAGAAATCACTTGTCCACAACGCTCTTGCCATGGCTGTGGCCAAGGACCTTCTTCCCTGAACAAGGCAGCCTTGGCTAAACGTGTTGCATCTCTACAAGATGAACTGCATCGTTAGTTGTGAATGTTTAGTCGTTCTCTATACGGAAGCCTTGCATATCTACAGTCAGAGAGTTAGTTATATAGCGAGGAAATTATAATACAAGTGTGTGGTGTGCGATGTTAATATACTTGGTCATTCACTTACTTATACAGATAATCGGATTCGCTAGCTCAATCCTCAGCTAGCACGATCGCGAAGCAGCATCTGTCGCTGATTTAGACATAATCCATAGTCGTTACCTAGTGTGGCAAAGACTAGATAGCAGCTATAAACTTACCCCTGATCAGCAAATCAGTATTCTATTACGATTTCATAATTGACGGGTGTCCCGCATCACCTATATAGCTGTCTAAAACCTTACCTAACGTGTACTAGTTCTTAGCAGGGGCGATACAGTGTCTGACTATGGGTTATCAAGACTTATTCTTGTTAGGATTGGTTCCACTAAGCTAGCATGAAACATGAAATCTATGGCTGATTAGAATTACTTAAAATAAGACCCTTTATTACGCAGAGCGCAACTTTACGTATCCGATCTTGATCCCGTCTCTAAAAATCTAAAAAGGCAAAATCTTTCTGTCTTGTTCGATTTCGGGATGTTCTAACAAAAATTCATCCATGCGCATCCTGGTCTCCAGTAGCGTGGGTCGCTGCTTAGGGCTCTACGTCAAACAATTGGCCGTCAGAATCTGCAGCTCTCTCGAGTGTCTCGCGGAAGTTGGAAACCCCTCGACTGAATCAAAAGGGTTGAAGGCACTTGCATGCGTCGACCCAACATCACCATTGGGGCCAGCGAAGTAGTCGTAGCGGCGTTCGGCACCAGATACTAGACGACGGGACCCGTCAAGGTCGTGAGTGCCGTTTGCAAGCAGGTTATAAAGTATGTGGCCACTTTCCCCCTATAGTCAGTATACCACAGCGTACGAAGCAGCAGCTAAAGACTTAGATTTGCTGTACGTTAGTGACGGTAGGACGGCGATGGAGGCGAAGGACAGCGATGCGTGCGAAGGATCAAAGTACGGAATGGCAGTGCGAGTGCAGGATCAGTCCAACTTCTTACTTGTTCCCACAAAGCATTACATGCGTCCATGCGGCTAGCCTCGGCCAACTAGACCGTGAGTTGCCACCTGCATTGCGCGGTCACATCACTCGACATCACAGTCAGGGTTAAGCGACACGGTCCTGCAGTCCGCAGCCTCTTCGTTTCGAGAATGTAGTTACGGGCTAGGCTGCATATTCGATCGTGCCGCAACACGGTGAGGTGTTTAGGTACTAGGATGCAGTTCGTTGTGATCTTGCATACGCGAGTGTTGGTGCTTTTATACGTCATCAGCGTGTCGCAGGGGTAGGACCACAGTGCGACTACAGGGCGGAGGTGCGAGCGTAGGACGCCTAGCCTGCCTTCGCACACATCAGCCCAACTACTAACAGGGCTAAAGATGTTCATGCAGAAGTTCGTTCATCTAGATATGGCTCTGCATGAACAACCAATCAGTACTCGCACCAGACACGTTGCAGGTGGAAGGCCACGTCATGTCCGTGTCGAGATTTATGCTGTATCACAAAGAGGAAGGTGACTTGGACTCATGCAGCGCTTTGCAATCCTTTCTAACAAACTAGATCCAATCACATTCGGAGCGATACTTGAAGTAGCAGTTGCTCTTTCGTCTCCCTGCCTGTAGATGTGGCGGATTAACTAACTAGTTTGACCATGTTAAGGCGCAGCGCAACTAGTAAAGCGCACGGACTGCCCGAGCCGGGACCCTCGGGCCAACGTCGCTACCCAGCGCCAAGCACCAACCTCCTCTATTCCTCCCTTATCTTCGTCCCATCCCCCTCACCATCCCCGTCTTCAACTTCGTCCCTCCAACCTCCACCCCGACTGACCGACAACGATCCTGACCTTCGCTACGCTCTTTATCTTTCAACCTTTTCCTTTTTTTTAACGCAAAAGCAAGCCGTCTACCGCTAGGCACCAAACCGTCCGTTTCACCTGCATGGCGTCTTGCCCCAGTACGCTATCCACTTAGGCCCTTTACATAGCGAATCAGTCTCGCAATCCATGCGTGGTTGATTCTTGTGTCTTGGGAGCGATACCCGAACAAGGCACGTGTTGTGTGAACAAGGCGGGCTTGAGCGGTCTACGATTTGGCGATTGCTAGCGCGACAGAGTCAGGGCTGCTCTTTGCCACCGACGCGAAAGCCCGGGCGGGTGGGTTTCCTTTGCAGCTGCATCTCGCTTGCTCCGTTGCAAAGGGGTACATTGTGTTAAGTAGTCGCATTGTGTAGAAGGAACTAACACATAATGATAACTATCCACACACGCCATGGGGGAATTCCCGCTTTGGCGTCTGCCACCCATCCTCCACACGAACCACTGCTTTGTACACTAAAGATTTTGAATAAGGGTGTGCAGTTTGGAGTGATTCTTGAACTTGTTTTGCCAACCCATGGCGTTGCTGACAAGCGACTCTATCAGCTTCACTGTGGAGGAGACAACCTTGTGCCTGGTGGGAACTCGCTCGCGAAAATGGACACTCTTTCGCATAAATTATCGCTATCATTGCTTCGGTATGGGGAAACTCGGCCCGGAACGCTGTCGCTGTCACTCAAGCAACCATGCCCTCTATGGTATCCCGTAGGACTTAGCAAGCTCGATGCTGATTTTCGAAAACTCTTAGAGCTGGCACGGTCACCAGCAATCCACATTGTTTTTGACATTGCATGGCTGAGTGACCAGAACTTAAAGGAACTTAAGTGTATTCTCGGAGGCTCTCAGAAGTTCATTAGTGTTCCAGTTCTACCAGAGCTCAAGAAGTCGCATAAGGAAGTAGATTGGCTAATCATCAACCATATGCAGGATGCCGCTCCTGAAGCTTGTGTTCCCGCTGAAGACCAGGCGTCTGTGGTTATATCCATCGAGCACGGGGAGATTAAAGCACCTCCCTTCCAAGACGAAGAATACGACAGACCCCCTCCATATGCGCATGTATCGAGTAAACGATCGAGACACGGTGAGTATTCTAGTTAGATGCTGTATCAAGATGTGACTGACGTGCATTGCCTAGCTGGCCCTAGTCTAACGCTCGATGCGCATGATTTGAAGCGCGCTACTCCTGCGCCATCGCTTTGCGCCGAGTCCACCGCTTCGTCTTGTGCCACCGCTCCAGTAGACCTTTTTCAAGAAGCTGTTACTTCCGCCGTCAAAAAAGTGCTCTCACACTTGTTGAGGAAAGAGTTGTTAAGGAAGAAGAGGCTGCTGAGGAAGAAGAAGCTGTTGGGGAAGAAGAAGCTGGCACAAGTGGTTATGAAAGTGTTCCCGCAGGTGTTAGAGGAGCTTCTTCAGAAAACATCTGCTGGTCACGACGATCCGACCCACGATCCGACGTTTAGCATAATCAAGGGAGCTATTAAATCGGCCTATGAATCTTATGGTGAAGTAATGGATAACAACCTCGATCAATCTCTCAAATCTGCTAGCATTGAATTAGAGGAGTTGAATGTCGAGTTAAAGGGTGATTTGGCAGCTCGTGCAGAGGATGAAATGGCTAGTTGCAATGACCATCTCAATGAAATGAAGGCAGAGTTTGATCAAGGTGTAGTAGAACGCGTGGGCGTTTTGGAAGATTATGCTGATAAGGTAGTGCTTAACACTATGGATCGTTTGAACGGGCTTCTCGACCCTGTTCGCACTCGAGTGTTGCATGGAGGTGGAGACGTCCCCTTTGCGTCAGAGCAAAGTCAGAGGGCCATGTCTCTGCCCGTTTCGAAGGATGACAAGGAAAGAATTGCAAAGGTAGCATGAATCAGAAAGACGCTATATGACTGGATCATTTGCTCTTATAATTTGGACGTTCATAGTAATGTGTGTAACTACGGCAGATAACCGCAGCCTCCAATTCCACCCATCAACACCGTCGGGCACCTGTGGCGTCAATACGAGCGACATACCTGCGATGCCATTCTACACCTGCTCACTGTCCTCCATTGCTGCTGCTGCCACCACCGCCGCAACCTCTCCTGTCCAAGGTAACGCCCAATCCGTTCCGAAAAAACCCACAAAATCGTCTCTACCCATGCCTCGCTCCCTTCACTCCTGAGACGAATACAGAACTCCCTCTGCTGTTCGGTTGGGCGTCCAGGGCAGTGACAGCCTTGCATATGCGTGGCATGTCCACTTGAAGTCATTGATAAGTGGTAGGACTTGGTTTAACTCTAATCTTTTTGATGAGTTCTAGGTTTGGCTTGTAGATCATGTACGCGTTGCTTTTGTTACGCGCAGCTGTCGCTCGATTTGCTAATATCAATTTGTCCAACAAGCCTAGTGCGGTAATTCCATGATGCAAGAGGGTAAGAGGTCCGTCCAAAGAGGTATCCATTAGTGCAGGTCGTTAAGTATAAAATCGGGTGGGCGAGCATAGAATGCCATTATGGCATCCATACGCTACGGTCAGGGTAGCCTTGCAGCAGTGCATCTCTACTCCATGAGCTCATTCCGTTGCTGCTCAGAAGCGCAGATAGGCCTCAACACCAACTTCTCTCCCCTGTAGAGATACGCGAGCGGCAAGCCGTCAAGTACTCGAAGCAGGCACTCGCCCTTAGCTGCGTCTGTGCTTGCTGTGTCAGCCAAGACAACTTTGCCCAAATGCTTTGCTGTCCTAACGAACCATGTCTTCATATACCAGCTCTCGAACATGCCTCGGGCTTGTACATTATTCACCCAGCCTAGCTGCTGTGACTCGCCCAGCAGTTCCAGCCTCGTCAGCCGGGTCGTGGTCAATACAGACTCGTGATCAGCCTTAGCGAGGTAGTTTTCACATCATATGCTTCAGACAGACCTCCTTGCAAACTGTGTTCACGATCCACGTTGTCGATAATAAGCAGGCAGGTAGTATTGTCCGTCTGTGATTACCAGCTCATGGCGTGCTTCACGATAGCGTCAATACCGTCTCCGCCGCCTGGAGCATACGTTCTGCTCGCCTTGGGTATTTGACGTTGGGAAGTCTTACTGGCGCACCTGGAGGTGCTCCGCTTGATGCTGCCCTCGCTCCGGCCGTCCAACCAGAATACAGCGCTGAACCGGCAGTGGTGTGGACGAGCAAACTTCACCGCCAGCTGTGTCTTGCCGATGCCCCCCCAGGCCATGTAGTACTGGTAACTGCTGTCGTTCATTCGGCTTGTGTTTCTGGAAGAGCTAGATGAAAAGGATTTAGGACTACTCGAGAAAATTAATCTCCCTCGACCTATGAAACCTTAAAAATTTATAGTTATGTAACGTTACTGTACATAGAAGGTCTGTGCCTCTAACCTTGCCGCTACATTCAGCACATATTATTACTTACTTGCCGATTCCACCGCGTCCACTCCTTGCTTCTTGATAACTTGGAGAAGCTCCTTACATGGCATATGCTGCTGCCGTAGCTGCCGCGCACGGTTGCCAAGGTTTGTTCTCGTGCGAGTCAGCATAGTCGCATATACCTTGGATCACTAGGCACGGAAATTTGTCCATTAGGCTAGCTGCTTCCATCTTAAAGCATATTACACACTAGTCCTGTGCTACGTGGTCTCGAAACTGGCCAACAATTGATCACCTCGTTACCCGGTGTAATATTGCCATAGTGTATATACAGATCTGTCGCCGTCCGAGATTGTCTTTTTATCTATCTGCTATGACATGCATCGCATGTCTTGCCTCCAGCGTGATTATAGATAGGTCGACTCGCACAGGCAGCGTCTACAAAAGTTTGATGCGTAAGGCTAACAGGGTAAGCCATTAAGCTCGCAGGGCCCTCCATTGGCGATTCCATCGCTGCTGTATCGCGCCAATCTGTCACTAGCCAGAGTACATACTGCGAATCAAACACCTTGCGCCGTATTTGGGATGACGCCACGTTACTTGAGTATGACCCTCTGAAAATCTCCAACCAAACCTTGCAAAATGCTCACCCTTACACGTGTGTAACGTGATTGCGGTGCAGCGTTTCGTGCCGCATCCTTCGCTCTGCTTACTAGCTAATTAGAGGCGCAATCAATAGTGTCAGCATCTAGGATCATGACACAGTGATACAAAGCCGAAACAGTGTGGCAAATCTAGAAGATAGAAGACAACAATATATTGGTAAATGATAAGCGGCTTAGTAATAAGTACATATATTGCTTTGACTATCATGGCTACTTGTAAGGGGCTGCGCTCCGGGGAGCAATCGCGAGGTACATATACAAGAGGTTGTATGCGATGAAGAGCTAGTTACATATCTGCTTTCTTATTTTAGAACGGGCGGGCTGAACTTTAGTGGATATATCTAGCTAGGGTAGCGTACACTGTAAAACTTATTACACATACCAAAACGTTACAAAATGATCGTCTGATAAATCAGGTACGAAATTTGATGCTCTGAAGTCGGCCTGGCTAGAGTTCAAACCTGTGGCTCTTGGCCTCGAAAGCAGCGTGAGCCTTAACAAGCGACCCCTTGCTGTTTGCGGAAGCCCTGCCAACGATTGCCAAGCCTCTCTTGGAAAAATATGACCCTCTTCTAGTAGGTTGGCTGTCAGCAGTTATGAAAGATCGTAAGCTAATAAGACAACGATGCTCGTGATTGCTAGTCCGACCACGGGCAAGCTTGCATTAACGGAGATCGGTACTCTATACACACACAATTTATTTACGCCCGGCGGCCGAGCCGAAAGGGCTACTAACGCTAGTCTAACTTTACACTTCCTACGCTCAGTCTTGGTCTCCCTAGCCCATATGTCTTCTTTGGCCCACTTCTTTATATAGCTTATTATCTAAATCAGAGCCCTTACTTAATACCTT